>NC_039244.1:21790725-22090725 GCF_003368295.1 Carassius auratus | reverse complement strand
GTGAGTTAGTTTGCATGGGTGTTACCGCCTATATAGGACCACTTAGGATGTCTCATGTAAATAGTATTAAAAAAAAAACACTATAATTTGAAACAGAGCCATGGTGTAGCCTGTCTGAGGTAATGTTTTGCAGGTCATGTAAGGTTGCCTTCCTTTTCTTGTACAGTCATCAGGTTTAGCCGAGTGGCCTGAACTTAGCCAGGTCCTTTTTAATGCCATTTTTAATTTATGTCCTGATGTTATACAGTGCGTTTAAGGCTAGTGATATCTTTGTTTAAGCTCTATCCTCATATGAACCTCTCAGCTATTTGTTGTTGTAATCTTGTGTGAGGCTGTATTGTACAGGTGTTCACTAGGGGTGAGCTGCATGACCAAAATCCTGTGTCAGGGTATGATAAAATTTATATCATGATATACTTATTTTTTTCTGAAAATTAAAAAAAAATTAAAACAAAAGGGAAATTATCTTTTCATTTTTTATATAAATAAATATATAGTTTTTATTTATTTCATTGTTTCCATCTAAATTTCTCCCATTATTATCAACCAGTGTTTTATATTCAAAGCATATATATGTCACAGTTTTCAAAATAGACTATAGATTTGTCTTGGTATTGGACTTGTAAAAAGCTTTGACATACTGTATAACACAAAAGTTGCTGAAATAAATAGCTTAAATAGGTCATAAAGGGAAAATGTGGTATTTTCAGCAAATGATAAAGGGTTCTTACCTCATCCAAGGTTGTCTACCACCATCAGTCCACCTTGTTTTAACTGGATTTTCCAGCAGAAAGAACTAACTGGAACAGCCTCATATTCTGATACTTAAATATCTGATATAAAAGGTCTGGCTTTCCGGCATTAAGGCAGTGGAATTATTAGGCGTTGGAATAGTGTGTAGATTTTCTAGATTCACTCTAAAAGATGGGCTGAGCTGTAAGCAGTTAGAAAAGCCTATTACTTACAGTCCAGAGCATTTGCTGTACAAATAATCATGTTATCTGCAAGTGTGTGTGTGTGTGTGTGCGTGTGTGCATGCTTAGCTGTGATTTAGGGACAAAATTGTCATGAGAAGTGAACTAAATCTGGCAAAACCTCCAATCCACGCTGTTGTTTGTGTGAAACAGTTCATAAATAAGTAATGCAAAATATTATTTTTAGGCATAGAGCTGGTGTTAATATATATTTAATTAAAATTAGTCTTATATAAAAAATTATATTTGTCCTCATTTAGTAAACATATGTTTGTGCAATCCTTTTCTAATTTTTCTTTGATTGTGACACATTCATGTTGTGCAGAGCTCTTTGGATGAACAGATACACACCAATACACACACACACACACAAACACGAACACACACTATCTTAGACTCATGGGCGCTGCATGTGCTTTTCCTCTGTAGACTCTGGCTGCGCTCACACGTCACTCCATTAACCTGCTCCCCAACCACCTGGCTCAAGCCCTGCATGTGCGCGCCGGCTCACAGGAAATTAACGCTCGCATGCAGAGCGCCATCGCCCTGCGCAGCGGGGACAAGCTCCGCCAAGAACATATCTCCCCCTTCTCTCTCACCTTTAGAGAAGCACTGCTGGAGCACAAGGTAGCCTGCTCCCACCTTCCAGCAATCCTGCCCTCGCTTTCTGCTCTCTCACTCTCTCTTTTTTGCTTTATTTTTGGGAATATAAGAGAAGGAGACGAGAGAGTGTTTTTGTCATGAGTAAACTAAAGGCTGTTATTTGCCAGCAATAGCAGTCAATACTTTCTAGAACATCAGTTTTCTCAGTTATTTCTATATGCCATCCGAAGAAAAACAAGTTAAGGTGGTCCAGCTGTGTTTAGAAGATGGTAGCTGCTTTCTTGCTGGTCAAAGATGGTCACCTGGATGGACCAACAAATCTAGACCAATTTGCAGCATTTTATTAATCATCTGCCACCACTTTTGGTTGGATTTTCTAGCAGGAGTGATGACACTTCTGAGACCACTGCAAAGCAGTTATGGACTTCACTTGAAAGGATATTTCTCCTCAAAAACAAAATTCTGTTATTATTTTCGCTCTCATGTCCAAACAGCCTTTCTTCAGTGTCTTCAAGTTCTTCAATATTCCGTGACAGTTCATATGTAGTGACTACAGCTCCAAAAATGATTTAAAAACACCAAAAAGGTCATTTTATGGCATGGTCTAAATGTTTCATTCACAAATCGTGATTAAGTTCTTGAGCTGTTAAATTGAGAACCGCTTTTAGACCATTAGTCTGACAAAAACGTTGTTTCCTGATCCGATCAGCCGGTTCTGATTAAGAAAAAGAGAGTGAATTTTAATCAACACTTAGGATAATGAGCTGGTGAATTCAGCCGATTGGATTGGTCTCCAAATTGATTGTTTTTAATCACTGATGAACTTGGCTCATCATATGAGCCTTAATTCTTCCTGATCAACTGGGGGTTGGCCGACAGATGTGCCTTCAGGTTACTCATGATCAACTTCATGCATGTTTTCATCTTAGAAAAAAACGCTTTTTATTCAGTTTATATATCCCTCAACCCATTTCTGCTGGTTTGAGTTGACCTTTGCCCCCTGCTTGGCCTTAGACTTGGCCTGTGCCACTCTGTGCTTGAGTTTTTTGGTTTGCCCTGCTTCCAACCTTGACATCACACGTCCTCTCACTAACCCAAAGAGCACAGTAGTTGTGTGTTTATGTGTGTTTGAGCTCTTACCCTGCTCTCTCCTACGTGGTTAGCATTGCTTTCATGGTGTCATTGTGGACGTCATGTGAAGAGGAATTTTCGTCCTTAATTTTCTGTGCGTGTGTGTGTGTGTTTTTTTTCTCTACAGTATTCCCAGATGCGAGACGAGGTGTTTAAGTCTAATCTAGTGTGTGCCTTCATTGTTCTCTGCTTCATCACTGGAATACAGAGCTTACTTCCCTCAGCAAGGTAATTAATACACAAGTACATAAATACACTGATGACCATAACTACCACAGACGCTGAGGTTGACACATGATCTATTTGGGTTTATAGTGCATAGAGAAGTCATGGAGTAATATATTCAGTAGTGTTCGATGTGGGGTTTTCAATGAAATTTGATCTTTGATCTTTGATATTTGATAATCGATTACTCCCACAAGCGCATCATATAATATGTGATCACTTATTTTTGTAGGATGGTCACTATGGTGATACAGTTCTCCGTCCTCATCTTGCTGCACTGTTGCCTTGTTGTCGTGACAACGGCGGAGGACTATAAGTGTTTGCCGCTGGTTTTGCGAAAAGCATGTTGCTGGGTGAACGAAACGTACGCTGCGCGGAACGTTGTCATCTTCCTCTCCATCCTCATCAACTTTCTGGCTGCCATGATTAACATAGTGAGCAAACACTGTTATTAATTGTATTTTTAATATCATCATTATACTATGCTAATTTTTCCGCGGATACATTTTAATTTGTGAGCTGAACCAATTTAAACTGTAGAATTATAGACCCACTGTGGAGTACAAATGAGTTTTTATTTACGTCTAGTGATAAATTTGTAAAAAAAATAAAAATAAATCTAAGACTAAAAAGAAGGCATGCACAATATATGGCTCAAAATCTGCTAAGGGGTAATTGAATGTAGGAAATCATTTTTGGGTATTATAAAACATAAATAAGTTTTGATGCACAAAGAAGTTTTTATTGTCTCTTATAACAAAAATATGTTATTTAAATCCATGAAAATGCAGCTCTTGTAATAAATAATAGTGAAAAATCACTTTTTAAAACTGTTGTTCCATTGTTACCCCTCAGCAGATTTTGACTCATGTCAATATCATATTGGTTACTGGCCGATTTGAGAGTTTTTTTATGTAATATATTAAATTAATCAATTTTAATGTGGATTTATTTTCTTTATTTTTTTTTAAACTTCCCAAATTTTTACCATCATCTAACATTTGAAATTGATCTTCAAAAACACTAGGAACTTAATGAGTTAGATTCCAGATAAAAATCTAATTTTCATACTGCATATTACAATGTTGTGATGCCTAAATTGCATGTAAAACATTTGATCTTAATTTTTTATATTTTAATTTGATTTAATAGAATATTATAGAATGTTATATAAGCCATTTATCAGCTACACCTTTAGCTAGAAAGTTCTTGGAAATGCAATTTTATTGCTCAAATGCAATCGATTCTCTTACATTAGCACTCTCTTTCTCTTTTATTGTAGCTTTGGTGTGATTTCGATAAATCCGGCTCATTCAGGAACCAGACGCTTAGTGCATCTGCCTCAATCCCCGATATCTGCTTCTACCCAGAGGTCTTTTCATCCACTGCCCCCCACACAGTCAGACCCACAGCTTATTGCCAGTTTCAGTCTGTTAAAAGGATTGATAGAATTCTAGCAAATGTGTAAACCGTTTAAAATCAATTCATTCACTGTGCACAGAGCAATGGCTTGTTAATGGTGAGGTTATCTGCCTGTTCATTGACAGTATTTCGTGTTTACTGGAGTGTTGGCTATGGTGACGTGTGCAGTGTTCCTCAGACTGAACTCTGTCCTGAAGCTGGCCATCCTGCTGATGATGATCGCTATCTACGCACTGCTGACCGAGGCCTTCTACACACCTCTGTTCATCCGCTATGACACACTTACACTTAATCAGAGGTATGCAAACTTTCACATTGTGCCATTCAGAAGCAATTCAGAAACAAATTATAAAGAGCAAAATTATACATCACACTTTGTCCTTCATGGATGTGATGCAAGTTCGTAAAATGATGCCGATCGAATATAAGAGCAATAAATGTCTTGCTGTTTCTAGAGTAGCAGTCTGCAAGTGTTTTAATAGATTTCTGCAAGTTTTATGATTGACACCACCCAATCATACATTTCTGTCTTTTGCTAAACTCTTAATGAGAAAGACACATCAAAATACATCAGAAAGTTAATGTGGGTGGTGTGGCCTGGTGGTCAAAGATTAGGCAACTAGGTTTTTAACCCTGCAAGGACTGGACATACACTTCTGTGACTGCCTACATACGCTGCCAAAAGTTTGGGGTCAGTAAAGTTTTTATTATTAATGTTATTATCATTCAGCAAGGCTGTATTAAAGGGTTAGTTCACCCGAAAATGAAAATTCGTCCATCTTCTACTCACCCTCGAAGCATCCTAGGTGTACTGTATGTGACTTTCTTCTTTCAGAATAACCCAGTCAGAGTTATATTAAATATTATCCTTGCTCTTCCAAGCCTTTCAGTGGGGGTAAGCGGGTGTTTGTTGGCAACAGTTCAGAAGACGTAATAAAGTGCGTGTGAAATACATCTTCTATCATCCACCTGCACATCGTCCGCATCCCACAGTCAGCAGATATTAGAAAAAAAGTGTTTATTCGTTTGAATTCTGGATATCTGTCTTATAAAAATGCATGGATTCATTCCAGGGGGCCTTTATTCACCCCCGGAGTCGTGTGGGGGACGTTTTATTACAGATGTGTGCACTTTATTTCACGTCTTCTGAACCTTTGACAACAAACATCCAGTTACCCCATTGAAGGCTTGGAATAGCAAGGACAATTTTTAATATCTCCAACTCCAGTTGGATTATTCTGAAAGAAGAAAGCATCCTAGCACCTAGGATGCTTCAAGGGTGAGCTAACCCTTTAAATCTAGACTTAAAGACATTTACAATGTAACATAAGATTTGTATTTAAAATAAATGCTATTCTTTTGAACTTTATATTAATCAACAGATCCTGAAAAAACAGTTTCCAAAACATTTTTAAGCAGCACAATTGTTTTAAACATTGACAATAATATGAAATATTTATTGAGCAGAAAAACAGCATACAGTATTAGATGACTCCAATAATGGCTGCTAAAAATTTGGCTTTTCCATCAAAAGCAAAAAGTACCTTTTAAAATGGCATTCAATTTCATATAATTTTAATATAAAAATAGAAAACAGTTATTTTAAATCATGGTCATATTTCACAATATTACTGTTTTTTTCTTTGATCAATACAAATAAATGCAACCTTCATGGACTTCTTTCAAGAACAGTAATAATATACCAGTTATAAGTAAATTTTTTATACCTGGTCAGAATATACATATATGTATATATATAATTATTATTATGATTTTTTTTGCTGATTAACAACAATACTGAAGAAAAGTTACTGTGCATCTTCATGCAAGTTCTTTATGGATGTTAATCATTTTCACATTATATTTCAAAGGCACTTCAAAGAATACCATGGTATACCACCTAAAAAAAAATTGGAAAAATTGGGGGGAAATGTTTATATAGTATGAAAAAAATTATACATTTTATAAAAGCTAAATAAATTACTTGCATGGACTACTTATACAACATTGTTGCAGTGCTAAGATGTCTACCCTAGTTATCATCATTGTGCATTATATTTACTCCAGAGTTATTGTCCCTATATGTGAACACTGTAAACCAAACCATCTACCAAATTACAACCTCTAAAGCAGAACCAAACCCTGAAGTACTGTAGGTACTGATTAAAACATTATAATCCACTTTCATAAAAAAATAAATAATAATAATAAAAATAATAATGTCAGATATCATAAGTGTTTGACAAACAGTGTACACTGTGTTTAAGGCTCTTAATGACATTTATGACAGATGTTTGTCTTAACTAACTGCACTCTGGACATTATAAATGTGCTGTAGAGCTCATGAGGCTTTCTGTCCCGTTTCTCTGGTTACAGCAAAAGCTTCCTGGGAACCAAGGAAACGTCTCTGCTTCTCATGGCGATGTTCCTTTTAGCTGTGTTCTACCACGGCCAACAGGTAACAGAGGCGCACACACAGATGCTAACCTGACAGCAGATCAGAGGCCATTCAGTGCCTATTTTATAATGTCACGTTTCTAAGAAACGGCTGCAAGTTATTGGCTGCTTCATAAGGTCTCACAGTTAATATATAAAAGCCCTGCTCTCTCTCTGACACACCGTGTGTGAAGCTTTTTAAGTTCACTCCACTGATTGTTGTCTTTGATGCCGTAGACCAGTGGAAAGAGCCGTTCTGAGTGGTGATGGATGAGAGAGAAATGAGTGCTGGGTTTGTGTAGTTGTGTGTGTGTGTGTGTGTGTGTGTGTGTGTGTGTGTGTGGTGTGTTGGCACCACTCTGATTAATGTGCATGGAGTTGACCGCAATGCTTTGTGCTTGTGCCATGTGTTGTGTCCAGCTATTAACTGCCCTCCCCCCATATGTATGGCAACAGCGGGTGGTCCCACTGGCACTGCTTGGCCTATGGAATGGGATTTGGCATGTGTTTCTTGGACAGTGATTTGATCATTTCTTATTTATGCTTCTCTTGGTGTGTGTAGAATGCATAGAATAATTAGATAATAGATAATTAATTGATGCAACTGCATAAGACATTAATGCTTAACAAGCAAAAATAAATGGAGCCCATAATGGGACATGGTAATGGGGAAAAACATTGAGATGATAGAAAGTTTATAGTTCTGTGGTGTTTTGATGCTAACAAAACTTTAGTGATGGAAATAATATGAGGAAAAATAACAATTTCATTTTTGTAATTTTGCGATCAAACAAAGTTTGGGGCAACACAATAATTGTGCCTTCTCAAGAAAATGTCTTGTTTTAAGCAGTTAAAGATATTTTAACAAAACTGAATATTTAAAAATATAAAAAATTATTTATTTTTGCAGTGTAGACATAAGTGAGATTAAAAAGAAAGTCAGTGGCTTGAAATTTTTGCTTTAGTGTATTTTCTTAGTGTTTCTAAAGAATAAAAAAAAAACTAGGACAAAGTAGATACTTTCTATAAATGGAGAACTCCGATGAGTCTACTGAGCTCTGAAAGGCACTAAAATGTTCCTCTTGATTAACTTATGAATGCAGGTACATGCCTCGCTCAATGGAATAAAGCATGAGGGAACATAACTTTTGTATTATCTGCTGAGTGAGATCCTTGAGAACCAGTATGTCACCACCAAAGAACTTAGCACATCATTGTATTATGGATAAAACAATGCATTTATTTTAGCTACTATTGTAACAGCTGCTCTTCCAACAGCCAGATGTTTAACCATTTAAATGAATGTTCTGATATTGATAAAGTCCCAAACCACTCTAGACAGTGGTGAGCTTCAAAACTGGGCCTCCCAAGACATCTAAAACTTATAAAACTCATTTGTAAAACTTATCCAACTCTTTTCTTACAGTTTGTTTTTGTCAAAAGTAATTTGGTTGATATATGCACTGCCTTAACTGTCTACTGTCTGAGTGTGTGCGTCCGTCTCTGTGTGTGTGTGCATGTGTTTTAGAGGTTAATGGAGGTTAGTCTTGTTGATGTGTTTTTAATAATCAATCGGACAGTCTTACACCCCTGTCTGCCCCACTTGCATAATTACTCCTCATAAAATCATCTTTCACTTCATATTCAGTCTGAGAGCATACGCAAATTGATGCACACACGCATGCATTTTACACTCATACACATGCATAAACACTTACAACACACCCTGACTGTTTGTAAATTAATTTTTCAATCTGGACGCCTTTGTGAAACACTTTCAATTAAAGCTGGATATTAATATATGCAGATGAGCGTGTGCTACTGCTTAATAAGCAGGGACCTTGTTGCAGCTCTTCATTTGGAAGAGAGCTGATGGAAGCCAGGCTGAACAGAGATAGCAGAAACGCAGTACAGCTCACTTCCTGTTAGAGGCAAGATGTACCACAACGGGTCACAACACTGCCAAAGCATTTAAGGGAACTCACTGAGTACTGTGTGTGAAAGAAATAAAATGAAAAGTGATGTCATCATCTATTCATGTTGCTTGAGGACCAAACGCTAATCTGTTCTGATGCTTCATAGACAGTGCTTTTTCACTTTATCAACATGCAATAACACTCAAAGCAACATTGCAAGTGATGATGGGTGTAATCATGAAATCAGAGACCATCCCACTGAAACTGAACACCATTTGTCACAGGAGACACATTTGAGATGCTTGTTCTGATATAAACAGCAAAATAATAATTATTTGTGATCCGATCTCCTGAGATGGATCTTTAGATAAGGTGTAAATAGAGCCAACTGTAAAACAAATGCTGTCCAAATGTAAAACAAATTATACATACAGTGTCATTTGGTTGTGTGGTTGGGGCATCTTGCTCAAGGTCTCCACATCTTTTTAAAACAGAGGGAGGAATGGATGAGAAGAAGATGATGCTTTTAGCACAATGATGATTAAGAGCCACATTCAATTTTTAATTAACTTACTGGAGCGGCTCGAAAACAAAATTTGAGGGGGCATACGATGCTTTCAAATGCTTAAAGATCATTATTTTATGTATTTGGTGTAACAGAAAATGTTGACATGCTTTAATGTTCAAAAAACATTAACAAAAAAACCCTCTATGCCCCATCTCTCTTAAACACATAGTTTTCAACAAAATCCCTCCCTCCGACAAGCGCAGTCTGCTCTGATTGGCCAACTGACCCAGTGCATTGTGATTGGCCGAACACTGCAAGCACTCATCGGAAATGTAACACCCCTTTCCATAATCACAAGCTTCATCTTTCAAAATAAATGTAAAGACAGTTAATACTGTCCTTAGTTTTATCATCAGTTCAAGCCTGAAAGAGGAACAGAGTGGAGTGACAGACACAGTGATGAAGCTCATATGTGTTTGCAGTACACAAGCCACGGACGGTTAAGACCACTGACTCCACTGTGTGAACCTGTCTCTCTCTCTATCACACACACACCACACACACACACATGTGCAATGTGCAAAGCTCTACATTTGAACATTCAATAGTAAATACTTAAACTAATAACAAAACATACTTACAGTAGCTGATTCAGAAGCGCCAGATTGTCGTAGGAAAGTCAGAATGACCTACTCTCCTAGGTTCACGAAATGGTTGTCCATAAAATGTTTTGTTGTTCTATTATAAGTAGTCTTAAAGATTCCTAAATGCATCTACTTTCAGAAGGCCAAATAAAGTACTTTTACTTTCGCTTAGATACACACAGCAAGCATCTCCCCGACATGGCTGCTTCAACACTAACTGTGTTACTGAAACCATGCCTTCTTTCTTTGCGTGAACATTTGGGCAGCATTACGCAAATATTTTCACATAGTGACGTAGACGTGGGGGCATGTTTGTTTGAGTCATTTTAGGGAGGTGTTGTCATTGCTGCAAACGAGTGCCATTATAAATAGTAAGATGTGTCATACTTATACAAATATCATACTATAGTCTTTTATATTAAATTAAGAATGTTTTTCAAGAGAAACCTATATAAGGACATTTAAAATCAATGTTGTAAAGCATTCATAAAGCATTTTCTGATTATGAGTTATTTTCCACATTTAAGAAGAAAGTGCACCTCTCTGCATCTTTCCTGTTGTTGATTACCTACCGATGCAGTCCTCTTCTGGTTGCTAGGTTTTTTGTGTGCCTTTTTTTCCCAGTGACTGGATTGTGTTTGCTGAGTGTGTATTTGTGATTTATCTGCCTAGTATTGCAGAAAGTTAATAGATACTATTTTTTATTTTCTTTGAAACTTAAAGCCTTTTTTTATTTATATACTGTATGAAGAGTTCAGATGCAAAAGCCTAAGTGCCATCTGAAATTTTCATCTAAAATTAGCATTTCTATCAGGCTCCTATGCTAAAGTTCATTCATTGTATTTAATGGCAATGTACTGTATAAGTCCTTTTCTCTCTCTCTCTCTCTCTCTCTCTCTCTCTCTCTCTCTCTCTCTCTCTCTCTATATATATATATATATATATATATATATATATATATATATAAAACAAAAGTTTAAAGTTTTCAACAGATAAATTATAAAACTTACAACTAAATATTTTCAGCAAGTTTTAAAAAGATTCTTAAGCTCCAAATCAGCATATTAGAATGATTTCTGAAGCATTATGTGACACTGAAGATTGTAATAATGGCTGCTGCAAATTCAGCTTTACTACATAAATAAATGCAATTTTAAAATATATCAAAATAAAAACAGTTATTTTCAATTGTAATAATATTTCAAATTATTATTTTTTACTGCATTTTGATCAAATAAATATATTTCATTTTGTTATTAATATATTCTGTCTGTCTGTTCTGAGTTTAGTAGCAGGTGCAATTCATAGTATAGTTTGCATTTGTGGTGACAATCATTCGGTCTTGAAATGCGATCTGATGATATAAGTTTATCCGGGCAGAGACTGAGCTTCTCTCTGACACATACAGCCGTAGAATAGGGTGATCTTCTCTGCCAAGGAGTGTGTGAGCCTGATGAATGCTTTATAAAATAACTGTAAAGGGCTGTAACACTGATTGGCTGTTCCTTTACTTTTGCTTGTTTGTGTTGATTTAATGCATCTTGTGATGCTTTTATATTCTCTCTGTCTCTCAGCTGGAGTATACCGCTCGTCTGGACTTCCTATGGCGTGTACAGGCGAAGGAAGAGATAAATGAGATGCGAGAGCTGCGTGAACACAATGAGAACATGCTCCGGAACATTCTCCCCAGCCATGTCGCACGCCACTTCCTGGAGAAAGACAGAGACAATGAGGTAGAGAGACAGAGTGGATCTGGGTGTCTCATGCCTTTAGTCTGACAGGAAAAGCATGGCAGCACTTAGACTGCGAGAACAAGTGAGGAAAGGGTGAATCATTGCCACTTTCACTCTGGTCTTTGTGCTTTATTGGCATGACAGGCAACTTTAAGCACTTTGAACTGTAGAAGTTGAAACTAATTAAGAAAGTTATACAAATAAATAATTTATATACATGATAAAACAAGAATAAAAGTAAAAAAAGTAGTTAACTTTTGTAAAAATATATTTTTTACATATTTGTTAAACCTGTCATTATGTCCTGACAGTAGAATATGAGACTCCCAGTGGTCCTATTGCCATTTGCAGAAATCCATCGCTCCCGTTAAGAAAACAACCAATCAGAGCTGCGGTCCGTAACTTTGTTTGTGTTCAAAATGTAGAAAAATGTATATAATAAGCGAGTACACCATGAATGCATTTTCCTAACCGTGTTTTTAGCTTGTCCTGAATCACTAGGGTACACCTATAATAAGTGTTTATATTCGGACTATTTTAGATTGCTTCGGGGGTACCGCGGCGGAGTAACCCAGTACCTTTGTGATTCTTCATAGACATAAACAGAGAGAAGTAGTTCCGGCTACGATGTTCTTCCGCAAGATGCAAGCAGTTCTGTTTATTAACCGCTAGAGCATCAAAAGTTACCGACTACAGCTTTAAATCATTACACAGTTTTACTGTGGTACAAAATACAGCAACTACTGGATAATTGTTGGCAGTAAGTTACTGTTAATTTGTCAAACTTTTTACAATGAAAAACAATCTCAAAATCTAGTGAACTCCCTAAATAGACGACATCCTTACCATCACAAAACCTCATACGTGATAAGTAATCTAGAATGTTCTGCAACAGCTCTGTATATTACACCAGTAGACTCCCCACTGATTTCAGTGAAATGTGACTTTAGCATGATGGTAGGCTAATGCCACATTATTTTAAAAATCATAAAAATACAGCGAGCACATTATTTTAAAAATCATAAAAATACAGCGAGCACACATTTAAATACTTTTATTCAGCGAGGATGAATTCGAATTTATCGAAAGTGACTGTAAAAAAACGTATCTTACAAGATTTCTATTTCAATGAAATGCTGTTAATTTCATCAAAACCTGATCTAATATTAAGATATTAAGCAGCACAACTGTTTTAACATTGATAAGAAATCAGCATATTTGAATGATTTTTGGAGAATCATGTGACAATGAAAACTGGAGTAATGATGCAGAAAATTTAGTTTTGCCATAAAACACAAAAAAAATTATATTTCATAATATTACTTTATTTTCCTTATTATATAATATTTTAGAAAATATTATTTTATATTTCCCAATTTAACATTAAAACAAAAAATTCTGGTCAATTTTGTTGTTCTTGCAACCTATATCTTGTTTATCCTCTGTTAGCCATGTTTTTATGTAGCTAGTTACTTGCTAGTTTCTTTCTTTCTTTCTTTTCTCTCTTGTCCTGATATGACTCCTCTGTTTATTTCTGGAATGTTCCGCTGTCAGTTAATCAGAAATGGCTGATGCTAAATGCTAATTGTGTCTGCACTTAAATGTGTGAACTATAATTGACGTCACTCTCTATTATTAAGATGAGGAAATGATCTCTCTCCTTCATACATGCTCACAAAACCTGCCACTTTTAAAGGGCACTGCAGTAATTTAGCTCAGTGACTAACAACTATTAAGTGCATTATTGCCTGTTTTGTACACTCGTCCTTAGCAGTCATTGACTTCTTATACATATGATCGCTCATCAGTAATTGCATGCAGTAATGACATCATGCATCAGTGGGGCGTATAAGTGCAGTGCTGAATATTTCGGGGTGTATTGAGAGAGTTTTACCTCCTTTAATATTGGCCATGCTATTTAGCAGAGCTCCCTGGTCAAATTGCAAAGTAGATAGAGCAGTTTGCACACATTACACCTCAAATATTGCACATAATTAGTCACTCACTTCATCTGAATTGCACACTTAATTTGAAAGGTGCAGTAGATGTGCATGTTGTGGTATGTTATGCTTGTGAGGTCTATGTATATGGGAAGTGTCTATAAGGTATGCCTTTTTTTGCCACTGAAACACTTATTTCCTGCATTAATTCTATATAAAAATATTTGTATATTATATTATTAGAATAGTATTAATAAAATAACATTTTATAATATACATGAACCATTTTTTTAATTATTTTGTATTTGTGGTATTGGCATTATCAAATATCAACTTTGTCAGCAGTGTTATAGTATCACTGAAAAACTTATTCATTTTTATATTATCCGTTTGATTTTTAATTAAACTTTTAGTTAAAATTGTAGTCATTTGGTTGTGTGTTTTTGTCATTATTTTATCATTTATTTAACTGATTCTACTTTATTAATTTTTGTAAATATATCGATACAGTTTTACATTTTTACTTAAAGTTTAGTTTTAGTTATTTTAGTTGAGTTAAACTTAATTAAAATAAGAAATGTTCCCTTGGCAACATGTGACAGAAATTTTTTTTTTGATGCTTTTTCATAATAATTCTTTTATAAATATTTTTTGCATTTAATTGAAAATAGCAAAAACCTGCAGGTAGCCTTTTATTATATATTATATTGTACATATACATTGATATGCAATAAATTATATATATATATATATATATATATATATAATATATATATATATATATATATATATATACTGCTCAAAAAAATAAAGGGAACACTTTGTAAGTGTTATGTGTTTATATCACATAAAATATATGTAAACCATGTTCGTTTGTATGGTCTATGCGTTTTATTGGCATTATATATCAGATATCATCCTAATCATATGCATCTGCACCCTAAACTCTAACCCTGACCGACCTCTGTTCTTATGAGTAAAACAAGTGTGTTAATATAAAGCAACACTGCCCTCTAGAGTAGAGTTTTAAAAAGTCTAGCCGTTCTGCATATGTCACATGCACTGTATTGTTCTGAAGTTCATTGGACTCACATTTCTGCAGGTTTTCACATGTGTTGTTTTAAAGCTCATTTGTGTCAAATGATCTGAGTCCAGTGAGGAGGTATCTAATGTGTGATCTCCATCCGTAGGAGCTCTACTCGCAGTCATACGATGCGGTGGGAGTGATGTTCGCCTCGATTCCAGGCTTTGCTGATTTTTACTCACAGACTGAGATGAATAATCAGGGTGTGGAGTGTTTGCGGCTGCTCAACGAGATCATCGCTGATTTTGATGAGGTCAGAATTCTACCAGCATAAACCTACACGCATTTAAAGGCATAGTTTATAAATAAATAACAATTCTGTCAATATTTACTCACCCCATGTTGATCCAAACTCATTCAATAACAGTTCATCATGACAAAAATTACAGCGTACAGGTTTGTCGTGAAATGGGGGTAAGTAAATAAGGACTGAATTGAAGGACCCTTTAATATTAATGATTTTCACACAGACACACAGATCCATCACACCTGCTCAGAAGCTGCTGGTGAATGTTTAATGCTACATATGTAGACTGTCATATCTGAAAGATTGTCTCTGTACAGCTCCTGGGGGAGGAACGCTTTCAGGACATCGAGAAGATAAAGACCATTGGCAGCACATACATGGCCGTGTCAGGATTGTCTCCTGAGAAACAAGTATGAAAACACACACACACACACACACATACATCTATAGAAACCTACACACTCACTCATACTAAAGCAGATATTATCTGATGTCTTAGAAGCTTGTAGTTTGTGCAGTAATCATTCTATATGTCTGTGTTACCATAGCAATGTGAGGATAAATGGGGGCATCTGTGTGCACTGGCTGATTTCGCCATTGCTCTGAATGAAAGCATTCAGGAGATCAACAAACATTCGTTTAACAACTTCCAACTCAGAATCGGTAAGAATCAAACGATTAAATCAAATTATTTAGAAAAACCTGTGAAAGTAAGAATTGAGCTCAACAGTGACTGCCCACTTTTTGATCATCCTTGATTGCGGGAACATTTTTCCAGTTTGTTTTCTCCATAGCCATTTTTTTAAATAAAGTTTCAAAGCCATGAGTCCAAACCAACTCTAAGATGAGTCACAACATTACTATATTTGATTTGAAGCCAAAAAATAAAGGAAAAAAAACATACAAATATATATATTTGATGGAATTTTTATTAAAAAATATAATTGCAAAAGATATTTGAGGTTGTAAGAAGACAATGCTTTGAGGGAGTGGGCAGTATTTCTGTTTCATGGTTACTTCTGTCCTTTCAGGATCATGGGTAATGTAGTTCTTCTCTGTGATTTATTTTAAAATCATGCTAAAAACATTTTAATATTATAAGTAATGTTAGTGTTAATATTCTTTCTTTTTTAATCTCAGATGCACCTTAAAATGTAAATTAAAAGTTTTATCTTTATGTAGATTATGTAGAGTTTACTTTTTAAGAAATTTATACTTTTATTATGCATTCAATTGGTCAAAAATGACATTAAAAAAATTATAATGTTACAAAACATGTCTGTTTCAAATAAATGCTGTTCTTTTGAACTCTCTGTTCATCACAGAATTTCTGACTTAAAAATAATAAGCAGCACAACTATTTCAACCCATGATGATAAGATGCGATGTTTGCTGAGAACCAGCATATTTAGGTGATTTTTGATGGATCATGTGACCTTGAAGACTGGACTAATGGCTGCTGAAAATTCCGCTTTGCCATCACAGAAATAAATTACATTTTATAATATATTAAAATAGAAAACAGTCATGTCAAATTCTGTTAGGTTATCTACTCCTTATCGCTTTCTAAATATGTTTAATAGTTTATTTACCTATTTTAATTTAACTGATTCTACTTTGTTCTTACACCTAAAAATAAGCTGTCATGGCATAAAAGAGTAAGTAAATAAATAAATTATTATTCTAAAGAAGCCCAGCACTGAAGTCTATCTTAAAGTATTGAATTATTATTGCCAAAAATCAGTGTTTTTCTTATGAAAATTAGTAGGATATTTTGCTTTTTACTTTCTTCATAGCCCTCTATTAAAAGGCTTAAATGTAGGTTGGACCATTTTTCAATTTTAACAGTGAGATTTGCTGATGCTGGCCCTGTGCTCTCCTCTCTCCTCAGGCATGGCTCATGGCTCTGTGGTGGCTGGAGTGATTGGCGCTAAGAAGCCGCAGTATGATATTTGGGGGAAAACAGTCAATCTGGCAAGTCGCATGGACAGCACAGGTGTCAGCGGAAAGATCCAGCTCCCAGAGGAGACCTACGGCATCCTGAACGAGCGCGGCTTCGCCTTCGAGTACCGAGGCGAGATCTACGTGAAGGGAATCAGCGAACAGGAAGGCAAGATCCGCACGCACTTCCTGCTGGGCCGCGTGCAGCCCAACCCGCTCATCCTGCAGCCGAGGAAGCTCACGGGCCAGTACTCGCTCGCCGCCGTGGTGCTCGGTCTGGTCCAGTCCCTCAACCGGCAGAAACAGAAACAAATCCTCAATGAAAACAACAACTCAGGCATCATGAAGGCCCACTACAACCGCAGAACTCTGCTGGCACCGGGCAGCTCGGACACCAGCCACGCTGAGGTCACGGACAAGAGCGAGCTGGCCTAGAGAATGAGGAAAACAATCTGCGTACTTAACCAAAAGACTGAGCTGCTGCCGCTGACTGAGTGTCCCTCTTGCTGTCTGTGTTTCTTTTTGTATTTCTTTTGTATCTGAAAAACAATAAAGGGTTTTAATTTTTTTATAAAGTAATGGGCTTCCTTTAAATAAAGGTCTGTATGTTTGATCGTTTACATTCATGGTGATGCTTTCACGTTATGTCGTAATTATTGTGACTGAGAAATTGTTAATGTCCCGAAACCCAGATTTTATTCAACACTTATAACCATAATGGTCCCATTTGCAGCTCTTTTTGTTGTTGTTGTTGTTGTTGTTAGCATTGTTTATCAGTTTAAGAACAAAAAAGCACATTAGGAAGTCAAGACATTCAAAAAATGTTCTAACTGGTTGCTAAGGCTTGTAGAGTGTTCCGAAAGGTTGCTAGGCCGTTCCAAGCTAAGGTGTTCTGATGGGTTTCTAGGGTGATCTAAAGTCTAAAGTCTAAAATCTAAAGGTCAAGTCACATTTTTTCTTTCTTTTACTTTTTGTCATCAACTGCTAATTACGAAAAACCCGACATAATGTTAATACTTTATAAAAAATATTCTAGAATGCTGTATTATTTTTTCTATATTAGGAAAGTTGAAATTTTTGCACAAAGCAACTGATGCCGAGATAAGGTTATAACAGATTTATTTTTCATCGACACTTTTACAAATGTTTTTTGCCTTTTGATTAGCTACAAATGTTTTTTGTTTTGGGCATTATATATATATATATATATATATATATATATATATATATATATATATATATATATATATATATATATATAAGGTGGCAGTGCAGGTCTGGCCTTTAGAGGGCGATATTGAGTCAATATTAGTTGTGTCTGCCCTGCACCACCGATCAAATGACTGAATTTATGTTTTTATATGTAGTAGAATTAATTTCTTTAACTTTAGTAAATTCTTAATAGTAGTAAATACAGTTTTAATTTAATAGTATAATTTATTTTTTAATTTGTTAATTATTGATGTAATGTTTCAACAGTTTTTTTCTTCTTCTTCCCACTCTCCTTACGTAGGTGTTGTCTCCATGGAAACAGATCTCCTCATGTTGTCAGTCGGACATGATTCTTCCGAGTGTATTTCTGACGGGTGGGCGGGGCTAATTATCACATCACTCGTGTCACACTCTTGACAGCCAATAAGGGATGTTGTGATTCTCGGAGCTGTTTTATTTACCTGCCAAATACAATTGAATGGAAGCAGTTTCCATGGTGAACAGTGCAAACCTCTGATATTGGGGAAACAGAGATAGAAGAGGGAATGAAAGCGTTAAAACGCTTGAAAACTGGCACAAATACAACCTCAGCTGTGGCACTGTAGGGTGTGTGTGTGTGTGTGCGCGCGCGCGTGTGTGTGTGTGTGTGTGTGTGTGTGTGTGGAATGACGATGTGTTTGTTACTTGACAAGCCATCTGTGATCAGTTTGCTGATTTTTCCTCAGCACTGGATGCTCACACACGGTTAGCTGACACACAACATGTCTGTCAAGACTTGTTTTTTATTTATATATAATTTAAAATATATAAGGGAAGTGACTGGGGATAGTTGTCACCCTTTTATTATTAATTCAGTGAATATTTCTATTTTTGAAAGCTAATTTCATTTCTGCACATGCTTTTTTTTTTTTTTGTAATTGACATTATATGGAGTGAGTTGTCACAACTGCCCAATCACTTGTTTACCGCAAAACTATAGCATAAATGAAACAATTCTGAGTGCAGTTTTACACAGAAGGTAACATGTTTTATTTGTAATACTCTCTCTTATTGTTCCTTTACAGTCACAATCCTGAGAATGGTGTATCAAGAAACACCAGTGAAAGCCCCTCCCCCACCAATGTGCAGCTGTTGTGGATGTGTATGTATTCCGGAAGATGGCAGTCCATATTGATCATTCTTATGACATTCTTAATCACAAATTCAGATTCAATTATCATGTTTTCTGTGATAGGAGGAGGGAGGAGCTGCCTCCTCTCAGCAGCCTGGTTCACCACTCAGGTACTGCATTATTCATGAAGCCTTATGAATATTTAAATACTGTTACTGGGCTAAAGACAGGATGTGTTTAATGTAGGTGAGGTACAGTATTCATCATAACTGTCCTGCATGTTTTTCAGGAGATGATCATTATATTTTATGGTAACCTGCAAGCAAGTAGCAAATTATGGTATATGACTGTGATATTACTAATATTATTGGCTACTTAAAAAAACAACAACCACAAACTCTTAAATACATCCTTCTCAAACTTTCAGTTTTAACAGTAAATAAGTCAACACATGACAGAAAACAGGGTCAAATAAATGTAATTGGGTCATTAAAAGAATAACAAAATTCTGTCATCATCTACTAAACATCACGTCGTTCCAAAATTGTAAAATGTTGTTCTTTCTACACAAAATGTGAAATTTGGTTCGAACTTTTGTAGACTGCATACAAAAACACCTTTGAAAACAAAAGTTTTGAAGTTTGAATATATGAAAACTTAAATGATATTTGAGATCTAATTTTCTTACAATTTATTAGTTTCCAAACAAAATATATATATATATATATATATATATATATATATATATATATATATATATATATATATATATATGGATACATAATATTAATTTAAATTATAAAGAATTATGAAAAAATAAAATCTTGTTAATAATAAAAATTAAATATTGTTTTATTTATTTATTTATTTTTTACATAAGCGATTCTTAATCCATTGAAGTTTTGGGATTCTTCCATCTTAACAATATTTAGTTCACACCAAGCTAATGTTTGGCTTCGGAAGATTTAAAATATAATGCACAAGATGTAGTTTTACTATTTTTATAGTGCATTGTGGTGATTTTGTCCTTTTTTTTCGTGCTTGTTAATTCCTGAAATGCTGTCCTCAATAAAGCAAGACAGGATTTTGTGCCCAAAGATTCATGGCTTAATGTGTTCCCGACATTTTTAGAAATAATATCTATACCCCTGGCCATAGCAGCCTTTGAATGTGTGCACTTGGCCTGCCTCATCAGAACACCCAAGACACCTTCCATCTTCTTCCATGCCATTTCTTGTATTAGGTATACATCAGGCAGTTCTCTGCTGGTGGTCATTCCAGGCACTGATGTGTCAAACTGTCAACTTTGTCATCACCCAAACAAAATCTCTTTTTTTTGTTTCACTTTTTCGGTCTCTTAAAAATAAACCAAACTTAAGTCTTTGCTCCAAAGCATTCAAGATTTAAGATTGTTTAAGTTGGAAATTTTTTTTTGCTAAAAAAGTAGTTAACAGGTAATGGAGCTTAACTATAACATAATTATAATTTAGTATCATAAAATCCTCTAAAAATACAAAGAAAAAAATATAGAACTAAAATATATTACAATTTTTTCATTCAAATAAAAATAAAAATCATTTTTGACTGGCACAACAGCAGCACAGTTATGTTTATGCATAGTTTATGCATTTTGTTTATTTCCTAAGAGAAAGAGACATATTTTGTGGTAATCACAACCCACTACAAAAGTTTAAGTTTACCTATAATTTTCCTTTAACTCTTTAAGTCTCCTGAGTTATGAAGGGCAACCTCTGAACAAACTGAAACATATTTTCTTAAGGTCGCAGCCCTCGATAGCTTTTAGTTTGAGCCTGAATATAAAATTTAGCTGACATGCTGTAGAGTTGGAATAATATTTGCTAAGGTATATTTATAGCAACTAAACACACCTGCACAGGTGACTAAAGTGAACTCTCATCTCAATTTATGTGACACCTTTATAGGCTGGAACGAGATTTACACACACTGTGTTTCTCTGTCACTTACATGAGTACAGCTGCATCCGCGTCACCATGGAGATGCAGTCAGCCAATGACAGGCGGCAATTTTCCCTCCAGGGACCCTGCTGATTTGAGCTGGGGGGATCATGGGGGCGTAAACAGGAAGGAAGAACAAGAGGTGGGTGGATAGTGACAAATAAGAGACCGTGTGTGAATATATGCATGTATGTGTGTGCATCTGTGCAGGTATGTGCGTTCTCTCAGCTTTCTTTAGGTAGGCGGGGTTTACAGCGTATGCATTCTAGCTTGTTGCTAGGCAAAAACGGTATCCGTGGTTACCTTCATATCCAATCAGGTGTTAACCCATCTCTTTCATGTATGTATGTGCGTAAGTGATGAAAATATAAGCTTTCTTTCACGGTTATCGCTCCTGGGTTCTGAACGGTCTATATTTTCTCTGATAGTTGGCCACTAGAACTTAAATCTGGTCGTAGAAACAGAGCTCTGGTTTAGATTTAGATTTAGGTTTAGGTTTAGGTTTTGGATTTGCAGAACTCATTCTTTAAACTGTAGGGAACAGAACTGTGTAGGCCATAGTCAGTTCATCTGTCAGAACTGTAGGAGTGTTACATTTGGTTTGATATGTGTGTTAAGTGTGTGTGCGTGTGCGTGTGTGTCCTCTCCTTCTGCCTTACAGAACCAAGTGACCGGTTGCTATGGGATCAGAGGCTTGACGACTGTTACCAAGGCCCAAAGGCAGTTATACATGAACCTAGTCAACCCAGAGACAAGAGACACAGAGAGAAAGAGAGAAAGGATGGTAAAAGGAAAGAAGACCTGTAGCTCAATTGGTAGAGCACTGCGCTATTAAGCGCACGGTTGGGGGGTTCGATTCCCCGGGAACACATGATCTGTAAAAATTGATAGCCTGAATGCACTGTAAGTCGCTTTGGATAAAAGCCTCTGCTAAATGCATAAATTTAATTTTTAAGTTAATTTTAATTTAAATGTTTAAACAAATAACCTCAAATATATATTCAGGTTCAGTATTATAAAATTCTCTACAAAATTTGAACTGTAAACTTTAAGTTTATTTATTTATTTTTTTAAATCAAAATCATCCAAAACGGGCATGGATAAATTAATAATGTCTCAAACTAAAACTAAACTAACTTTGGATAAACTTATTACATACTGTAGGCCATGAGTGTCCATACGGAGAATTAATTACGATTAAACCATTATCAAACACAAATAACACTGTATAAAGAAAACATTTTTTGATTCTACAATCACAAAAGATAGTCAACCAGCAAAATTTAGCATGTCAGAGTCATGAGCTCATTGGTTATTTATAGATCTGTTTTTTTTTCTTCCTCACACAAAATTCCAGATTGCACTATGCACCTGCACATATACATGTAGACTGAACATGTAATACACACGATGCCTCCATATTCACAAATTCACATTTTTGTTGTTTACACATAAACGGCAATGGCATTGTGTTCAAAGACTTGCACTTTGAAACCCTTTTTCAAAAGTTTGCATTATCAGGCCCTCAGAACGCTATTGTCATATAAACAAACAGGCAATCACAATTTTTAGTTGAAAACTGTCATGTAAATGGCCCATCAATAGATTTGCCGACAGGGTTTATTTACGCTAATTGTTTAATGCTGTAGAGATCGCATTTATAATTAAATTTATGTTTAAGGTATGAAATTATCAATACATATATATTCATATTTTATATATATTATTAGAAGCCAGTCTAATAGCTTCCAAACGGGTAGTTTGATTATAGTTTAACTAATTTAAATTATTAGTAGCTTGTACAGTGTCAGATTTAGTGGTTAGCTGTACAAGAACATTAGCATTTCTCTTTCAAATCAGTTTCTTCCAGCAGTTGTGAATGCTATGCAAATACAATTCTTCTTCCCCTGTGCCACATAAAA
This sequence comes from Carassius auratus, assembly GCF_003368295.1. NCBI lineage: Eukaryota > Metazoa > Chordata > Actinopteri > Cypriniformes > Cyprinidae > Carassius > Carassius auratus. Next base: position 22,067,700 of record NC_039244.1, on the reverse strand, counting down.
AACTTTGTAAATGCACTGTTTTTAGTTTATATCATCCAGCAAATGTGTCTGTGCCTCTATTGCAGCATAAAGATGGATTACATAACAGTTTGGATTTGTTGCAGGTAAAATATTTCCAGATATTTGCTTTGGATTTTTGATTTGTTTGAACCGTTATGAGCATAAAAATGTAATCGGATGTGTTGGGGAAAAACACTGAAGCTGTGAGTTTATGAAAACACAGAAAATCAAGACATTTGAGCTGATTTTCAATCTGTTTCTTTCATTTTATTAATGTTGCTCCATGTATACAAGTACATATATCTCAATTCTTCCGTTTTATTTGTATTTTTTTCATTTACCAGGGAATTTTTGGAAAGAAAAAGAATGATAGAGAAAGAAACAGAGAGAAAGAGAGAGAGAGAGAGAGACTTGGTGTGTAAATTCAAATGAAAAATCACCTGTAGCAACATTATTTCCACAGTAACCAAAAATACACAACAATGGGGCCAACCACTGACATGCAAAACACACACAGCCTCACGCATACCGATACACACAACGCTCACATTGTTCTGTCAGCATGTTGAGAGATCGGTGTGTGTAAAGTGTGTCCTGTTTGGTGAGTTTGGAGGTCTGCGCTCTTTCCCTCTGTCTCTCTGACTTCATGAAATCTGCTGCTTTCAAAGTACAGAAAGACCAAAACTCCATTAACACACACACACACATGCAGAAAATACATGCTCATACCATGCATAACTCCATACACACACTCACTTCATACTCCCGGATCCCTCCACACATGTTCACACTTTAAATGAACTTTTAAACATCCAATTAAAGGGACAGTTCACCTTAAATTAAAGTTCTGTAATAATTTACTTATCTTCATGTCAAACCTGTATGACTTACTTTCTTACATCTAACACAAAAGGAAACATTTTGAAGAATGTTCACGCTGCTCTTTTCTTAGTAAAGTGGATGGGGACCAAAGGCTGTCTAGCTCCAAAAAGGACAAAATAGCACCATAAAAGCTTCACAAAAGGAGTCCATACGGCTTGTACACTATATTCCAAGTCTTCTTTGAATTTTAAATCGCTTTTTACTCAAAACCTTGCTTGACAGATCTAGTCCCCATTCACTTTTGTGCACGGAAATGAGCAGCTCATTCAGCTAAATTTCTTTCTTTTTGCATTCTCTGGAAGACAAAAAGTCAAACAGGTTTAGGTCATTTTTAGGTGAACTGTTCCTTTAAAAAAAAAACTAATAATGTTAACATTCAATTTTGTGCGTGTGTGTATGTGTGTGTTTGATGCATTATGCATTAACACTGATTTAGTTTCCACTGATATGTGAGAAAAAGAGAGAGAGACAAATGAATAAAGTAGGAAAGTCGGGGGATAAGCAAAGACACAATGCCAATCACTAACTAGAAAGCAGAAAACAGGAAATATGAAACGTATCAGGGAGGCTGGACTACTACTATTACTACTACTGTCACTCTCTCACACACACACACACTCACACACACACCAACACACACACACATATATATTAACCCCACACACTGCCATCACACTCAAATGGAGGGAAGTGAGATTTGGAGGGTGACAATGAATAAATTCCATGTTTTTTTCCACCCCTCACTGAATGGAGGTAGACAGAAAGGTGAGGAGAGATAAAGAGAGAGAGAGATGGGGGCTGGTGGTTTGTATCAAAGTTCAATTGAATATTAAAGATATCATCATAACTGCCAGTCTTATTCACCATGATCATGTCCATCGCCAACACAATGATCAACGTCCAGCCTGTTAAAATCATTATTGTTACTAATATCATTATTCATAACTATAATTGATTATATAATTTAAAATGGGCGGGCTAGTTTTATTATTTAGATTTGATCTTGTTTTTCATTTGTCATTAATCTTGTCATTAACTGTTCCTTCTGTTAATCCTGCACAGTGACTGCTTGCTCCTTATTGGGGGCGGGGCTGGTCTCCGTGGTGATTGGCTCTGCAGGGGTCGATTCTTTTGCGGGCGGAGCCTCAGTTTTTTTAGACTCGGCGTCGGGCTTGCTCTCCGTCACTGTAGCTACAGGAGGGGCGGGATCTTTTGCAGCCTCTTTTTCATTGGCTGAAGCTGCAGAAGGGGCGGATTTATCTTCTGCTTTGGCAGGAGGGGCATCTGGACTCTTGGCGGGTTCTGCTTTGGCAGCTTCGCTGCTCTTGGCGTCAGAAGCTTTAGGAGCATTAGCGTTCGCCGCTGGCTCCTCCTTCTTCGCAGGGGCGGTGCTTTTCTCCTCCTCCTTGGGTGCGGTGGAATTGCTATCGGCGGTGGGTGTGGCTTCTTTGGCGGCCGCCGTGTCATTGGTTGTCTCAGTGGCAGCAGGAGCTTCCTCCTTGTTCTCCTTAGGAGCTTCTCCCTCTTCCGCCGACGCTCCCTCCGTCTTTGCGTCCTTCTCTTTTGCCTTCTCGTCGTTCACATTGTATCCCTTCTTCTTTTTGCTCAGCTTCCCTCCCATTTTACCTCTGACCTGTGGAAGAGAGAAACATGACAATCAACACTGGCTGCAATCAGTCAGAATGAGTTCTTGAATTCACTAAAGGGTCCACTTCATTTTAACTCTAAAATCATAAATTAAATCTTTCAGCTACCTCTGTTGTTTCTCAAACAGCAGTGTGATTAAGGGTTTTTAAGAAATGGACCCTAAAACATTCAGACTTCTCCTTTATAGTTTCAGATCTCAATAATGTCTCAGACTGTGTTCAGCTTTGCCAATATGCATGTACCAGTCTACAAGATGAGATTGTAATAAGAACTCAATAAGAATTTTTCCAAATTATTTGGGCTATCGTAAAATATTTAAGAATAAACTCTATAATGCTATACCAAAAGGTTTTCAATCTTCTGGATGCCACAGACCCCCAAATATGACCACTTTTAGGGAGTCCCCAATGCTAAAATGTATCTATGGTTCATCTATAGTTTCTTTTATAAAGATCCAATTTATTCTATGAAAATATATTAGCATAATAAATATGCCTCAAATGGTATTTGGAAATAATTCTATTACATTGTTTTTTTTTTTTTTTTTTTTTACTTATTATAGTACTTTGATTGATTGATTGATTGATTTAGTGTAATTAAGTTTTAATTATTTAGTTTTTCTCTAAACCTTTCTACATAACATCTAGCATTCCTTTGTAGGCTCCAGATTCAAGACCCCTGATCTATATTATACTATACTATAGTAGATAAAATATCTTATGCTGTAGTGTGTTACACTATGCAATGCTATATTTTTAATACTGTACTATGTTAACAGTTATCTAATTTGTTTGTGTTTTTGATTCCGCAGGAATTTTAAAAGAAACATCAAAGACAAAGATTTAAAAGAGTTTTCTATAAAGCAATAAAATAAAAGCAATACAAATTTCTTCTGGGATTATTTGTGAAAATTCAAGTGTAGCATGTCACACACTACATGTCTTGCATAATCAGAATCACATTCGAAGAAAAATCTAATTCTTTTCTTTAAAAGGTACTAGGAAAAAAAAGCAAAAGATGGGATGAATATACTTCTGCTCTGGATTTATTTTAGTAAATACCCCTTAATCCTGAAACAGAGAGCTAATAAAAGCTCAGTAGGCTAATCTCAAATCTCTGAAACAGTCTGTCAGGGTTTCTATCATATTATGCATCAAAACTAGATCATTAATCAGTAATCAGACTCCAGCGCTGATAGTTATCTAGATAGATGGAGGGGGTTTTAAAGGATAGCATCTCTGAGCCTTACTACCTGCAATTCAGAACTGCAGTTACCAAGGCAACCGGGTGCTCACGTGACCGATTCCGAATATGGAGCTGTGCAAAACACATTCTCGCTCTCTCTCACTCCATTCTCCCTGTTGGCTGCTTTAGCGTTCCTGAGCTCAACAACCATCTGTGTAATGACACACTTGCACACACATACAGTTATTCTCCAGACAGAAGGAGAGCAGTAATCAAGTGAAACCAACATGTGAGTTGAGTTCGTGCACACACACACACACACATATGACAATGGAAACATGGAAAGTCTTTCCTTGCAATGTATAAGAGAACAATAGGCACTATCTGTCCCGTCTCCACTGAGTCAAGCAGACAGCAGCACGCTGTTTCAGCTTTAAACAATACGCTGCAGTGTGTGTGCGTCTGTGACCTGTCTCATCTGTACAGAAAGCTTGAAATTCACTTCCTGTGTGAAACCTGCTGATTGGTAGAACATTCAATCCTGGTGTTGCTTGTAAACTGTCTATGCAGTGTGTACAAGTAGTAATCAAAAGCCCCATTGGCAAATTCAAAATAAAAGCAAAGGATGAACTGCACTTTTGGCTTCTTCTCCAGTACAGAGCCATGCAAAAAAAATGTTTGGGTTAGTGGAAGAATTGGATTTATTCTGCAATAATTTGAAATGCTCTGCTGTTTTTTTTTCTTTTCTTTTCAGAAATTCTTGTGTGTTTTGTATTGTTTAAATCTGCACTTTATATTATTTTAAGTATTTTTTTGAAAAGCTATGAACAGCACATTCGATCAGTTATTTGATTTTATTTCACTTGTATACATTACATATATACACAAGAATACATTAAAAATAGTAATATTGTGAAATATTATTACAATATAAAATAACTGTTTTCTATTTTTTATATATTTTACATTTTAATTTATTGCAGTGAAGAAAAGTTGCATTTTCAGCAGCCACTACTCCAGTCTCATGATCCTTCAGAATTGATCCGTCTTACTATTATCAATGTTGAAAACAGTTTTGCTGCTTAATAATTCTTGTGGAAACCGTGATCCTTTTTTCAGGATTCCTTGATGGATATAAAGTTAAAAATAACTTGTATGATAGTGTAGCTGCATATTTATATATATATATATATATATATATATATATATATATATATATATATATATATATATATATATATATATATATATATATATAGCTAGCTGTATTGCCATATAAATGTGTGTAGCCTTGAATCCCAAATTGCTTATGTAACTCTAAAACTCCAACACACACACACACACACACATTAGGCTAAAGGCAGAGGAGGGGGTTGAGAACTGGAGCAGAAAATCTGACCCAATCACTGTGCTGTAACAGCAGCAATGCATTTTGGAAGCAAACACACATTCATGGTTTCATATTCAAATACAATAAACTAACATTAGATATGGACAATGGCATGTATATTACCTAATTAAGACTACATATTCAGATATTATGCTTTTTTTCCCAGTATATTGGTATTATTAGATGCCTCTCAGTCAGTATTTTAATCATTTATTGGCTTGTGTTGTGTCGTGGCTGAACACCTGTTTGTGTGCAATGGACTTAATCTTGCTAATCTAAATATTATGGACCCTAAATATCTATGTGTACATTTCAGAAAAAATAAACACAAATGAGTAGAAGATAAGTTAATAAAACATATCCTCATTCACCCTCATAGTATAATCTGTTTTATGTGCATTTGTGTGCTTGTATATTGAATACACACACTGTTCTTTTAACTCCACATCAACAGGAGGCAGTGTGGAGCCACATCTTTGAGATGTTTTGTTGAGGACTGGAGAGGAGAATGTGACAGGTCAAAATTTATAACATGCTATAATAACTTTCGATCTGTCCTCCAACCTTAAATACACACATACACACACAAGCTCTTAACCCTAGAGATGTACTGAAACAAAACGCACACACACACCAGTACATTGTTGGCTAGGGCTCAGGCCTCTACGTAAACAGCAGCTCAGGCTAATGAATAACTCCAGAACACTGAGCAGACCGGGAAACTAGAAGCTCCTTTTTGTTTAATGGGTCGAGATGAATTGAAGAATAAATATGCAGTGATGAGTCATATGATATTTACTGTGATTGTGTTTGTTGAATTGATTATTCTTGTTAACACAGAGCAGGAGTTAAAAGCCAAATGTTGGATGTGCTTTCAGGATGACAGACAGTGTGACTGTTGAGAGAAAGAGTCGGACATATTTCACTCCAGGTAATTGTTTTGTTTAATTTCTAATTCCCCCCCCCCCCCCAAAAAAAAAGACCATAACTGTGTGTGTCCAGTAAGTGCTACTTCCTTCTTGATTCTTCCTGATCATTGAACATGGTTTAGACTGTTATTAACCATCAGAGAACCATTAACTGCACACTGTGGAACTAAAATCAAAACAGGAAACATGAATTCCACCTGCTATAAGCAGTTTATTTGTATATTTTTAAGTCCATAATTCACTAAAGGAATTACTGTGCAAATTAGTAAACAGCATGAATGCTTGTTGTGAAGGACAAGGCGGACTACTACAATTTGTCATACTTTATCCAAGCACTTTATTTGGCACTTTTAAAATATATTTGACCAAACCACCTGTCTGAGTGCCTTGTTAATGCACTCATATCTGTTATTTATTAAATTATTGCTGTCATAATCATTTGAAAATGTACACAAACATCCTAAAATTTGATTTAATTATTCTGCAAGAACTCTGACATTCAAAAGTTTGTGGCCAGTATAATTTTATTTTAAAGAAATCCCAAATTGTATTGATCAAAAGGGCACAATTCCATTCCATTTTAAAATATACATTTAAATATACGTATTTTGAATAAATTCTATTCATTTAAACTGACTATTCATCAGACAGAGAATCTTGAAAAAATGTGTTTTGTTTCCGCAAAACTATCGAGCAGCTGTTTTCAACATTGATAATAATAAGAATTGTTTCTTGAGCAGCAAATTAGTATATTTGTTAATTAGTAGGTACCAGCGATTGCAACACTGAAGACGTAAAATTCATATTTTCCATAAGGAATAAATTACATTAATGACATATTTTTCAAAATATTACAATAAAAAAGTGATTATAAATCATAATATTTTTTAATAATATTGTATGTTCTTTAGTGTATTATGGAGTGTATTATTCATCAAGTAAATGTGCATGAGAGCATAAGAGACAAACTGGTCTTAAAATCTTACGAACTCCAAACTAGATAATGAACTAAAAAAAATGTGTATCTTGAATAAATGTGCTGTTTACATCTGTTTGAACCCCCAGTAAATGGAAAAAACTTCCAGTTTATTGAGTCTAAAAAATATAAGATAAACCTAGTATTATGACAAGAATGTGCCTTGAGCCTTGATTATTCACATTGTATTGTTTTTACAAGGTCATTATTTTAGGGTTATTTTGTTGAATGTGAAGAAAGTATCAGGACCGTGTGTGTGTGTGTGTGTGTGTGTGTGTGTGTCAGTCCATTTAACTTTGACTTAGAAATGTCTACTTCAGGAACATAAACAGTAGAGTGAGGGAAGATTTGAAATGAACACTACTGCATTAAAACAGTCTCACAACCAGTACTAAGATAAATAGAGTTAAAATGGACAGACAGAGAGAGAGCAAAGAAGACACTGGTTCATTCCAAAATCCCTAAGTGTGTTTCAACAAGAGTGTTTTGGAAGTGCTGAGGAGGTTTACTACCTCATTTGGACAGTGTCTTGAGAACTGTGAAAACTTTGACCTGGTAAAATCCTTCATCCTACACACACACGGCCATCGCTCAGGATGGAAATTGCTCTAATGAAAACAACGGCGAGGGAACATAAACACCGCTGGCAGACAAAAACACGCTCGCACACACAAAGACCTTGAGATTCTTTCTTGAGTAGTGCACAGACTCCACATTATTCTGATGACTGTTTAGCGGCTCACTGATGGTAAAATGCACTTTGACTTTGAGTGTGTGTGTTTGTGTGTGCACGCATGTGTGTTTATTTAAGGCTGTCATGTCTCCTAAAAACACCCTCACTGGAGCCAGCCTGAGATAGAAACACACACACACACACACACACACACACACACACACTATCCTTGAGCCTCACCCTGAGTTGCAGCCTTGTGTCTATGTGTGTTTCAGGATAGTGGGAGATTTGATTGTGTCTTTCGAATACAAACATCCATAAATCACATAACTGACAGATGCCTAATGAATGAAATGAAATGTGAGCTTCCTCACTTGAGCATACACATAAAAATGTATACTGCACACTGATGGGTGTTTCTTTGAATTCTGTATTGTGTTTGATAACCTGATGTTGTGGAGATGACATTTAGAACATTTTTAGAATATAAATGGTAGAATCATTTGTCTCTCTACAGCTAATTTATGTATATACTCTATGCATTTAAAAAAAAATATTTACTATTTTAATAGTATTTTTATACTTTTTGTGTAATTTTACAAAATGGGCTCAACTGAAAATTACTGAAATTATCTGTTCTTAATTGATATTTGTTGATCTTTCTTCAAAATATCTTAATTTGTTATATCTTAATAACTTAATAATATCTTAATAATTTTAATAAAACAAGTATGCTAATTCTATTAGTGACAAAATTGTCGGTTGTGATTGAAATGATACCACAACTGAGGGATAGTATGGAAATTATTTATGGATAACAACATAAATAATTTCTACACAATAAATGTCAGGCTTTATTTAGACTGTCATAGTTTCACAAAATGTAATAATTTATGATTGATTTTCATAATTTAAATTTGAATGTCCAGCTTAGGTATAAAGATAAAACAATAAAATTTATATATAGAACACATTTCAAAAACTGCAAAAAAAATAATAATAATAAGAATAAAAATTTAAAAAAAATGAAGTTTTCAGTAAACAGTAAAAAAAAATTGAAATCTTTAATAAAAATGTTTGCACATATATGTGGTGTTTTTTTTAAAAAAAACATTAACTTTTGTTCATATATAGGATTTCATATATGACTTCATGAAGTTTAAAAAAAGGCTATATATTGTCTTAAACATCTGAGATTTAGGCTTAGTCTAAACATAACCCACAGGAAACCAGAAAAAAAGGACACATACAAATCCACACAGTGTTTAATGTTTTCATTCTTGTGGGAAATTTGCTGGCCAAACAAGAAGCATCTGCATTGTTCATTAGGCCTTGATTATATAGTCGATGTCCTGAACACAGCACAAAGGTTTTTTTAAATTTGCCTTCATTCCTGGCTGTTCCTTCACAAGGTTCTATACTGTAAATACATAATGAGACCAGACTACATTTAACACTCTCAGACAGCTGACATGTATTAATATTTGATGTCATTTATACATTTATGTGTTTTGGTCATTGTCATATTTAGTTCAATGCTCTCATCCAGCACTAATGCTGTGTTTTGTGTGTATCTCTCTCCAAGGGAGTGTAACAGACAGGTGGGGTCAGTGGGGGTCAGGCCTTTGATTGGCTGTTGCCGTAGGACCCATAGGAGAGCTGCCATTCTGGCTCATTCTTACACTTTCTTCAGGTCATCACCATGGCAACCCAGAGAGAGATTCCATGATGACACACACAATATCAGAATCAAGGAATCTCAGCTGCTGCTTACCCAGGTAACAGATGATAATTAACACATAACCACAGAAAGAAATGAACACATGAAGTTACCCTGCATCTTGTGGGTTGATATGAAGATATTTAGAAAAATGTTTCAACTTTTTTATCCATTCAATGCTATACTATAAATATCTGGCAACACAAACGAGTCAAAATCCTGTGATTTCTTCCTCTGCAGATACAGAAAAGACACAATTCTTAAATGCATTTAAATACATTATTAACAACCAGTCGTTCAGTTTGGTTGCATACAAACTGTGTAGAGCTTCTGTAAATGTAGTTGTCACTACCTGCTTTTTGAGTAAATTCGGTTGCTGTCACTGTGTGTATACAGAACAGGATTAGGCACTAAATGACAACCGAATTGAGATGCAATGTGTACGTATAGGCATAATTCTAAAAGCCAAATAATTATTCAGCAAAAATGGAAAAGTGAAACAATACCAAACTCAGTGACTCAGTTCTACTGCTCCTCATAAAGCCACCGATCACCTTCAACACAGTGCACACAGGCTGCAATGCATGATGGGACAGAACCTGACTAGTGACTGACACTAAAACTTATTAAGTTCTGCAAGCACAACTAAGGCTGCCTGAGGAAAACATCAAATAATTAAAGGATGCTCCACTAATCTGAAGTAGTTAACAACGGTGTGACAGAATGGGTACGTAGACTTTGAAAATCTTTTTTTAATTTTTTATTAAGTGACAAGTCTAAAAATAACAGTGTTTTTGAATGCATCTCTAATTCGGGACCGTCTCAGATGTTCTTGAGTTATCTGTCCCCTTCAATGATCTTCCTCAAACAAACACACAGACACACACTCAAAGCCCTGTTTGGCTAAACTGTCTCTGTCTCTATCTCTGTCAATGCCATACTGTCTCTCTGCCTCCTTCCTGTCTCTCTCTTGCTTTCAGGTCTGTCCTGCTCTTCTTCTGACAAACACTGAAAACTGTGATCGCAATCATCTAAACATTCAGATGAAAGCACCTGGTGCACTGAATTCAGAATTAGATTTTAGAGCGCAAAAAAAAAAAAGATGTTGATTTGTGGCACACTTGATGTAAAGTACTTATACATATATTCGGTTGCCATGATGTTTCTAGTTTTGCCTGATTGCTAGGATGTTGTGAGCTATTGGCCAACAAGGATCCAGGTTCAAATCCAGCCTGGTTTGGTTCTCTCTCTCTCTCTTCCACTTTCCTCAGTGATGTGATTTTTCCATTTTCCATTTTCTGACCAATGAATTGCCAAAATGTGAGGGGAAAAAACGGTGGTGTTTTCAAGTGCATTTACTTCATTTCAGCCAGGGTCAAAAATTATAAGCCAAGAAGCACTAAGCAAGTGTTGGCAAGTATATGTGGTGAAATTTGCTAGCTGCCCAATAACTGGCTCCTGTGTGTTTTACAGTGAAATGCGGCACTGTGTTTATTTACACATGACCAGCTGAAGATTCAGAATCCCTCAGTGGCTCGGTTCACAGTGAATGCTGCATCAAGCATACTTCATCTCTGAAAGTTTGGGTCGCTTAAAACGTGCATTTTAAAACGCAACATCCTTATCTTCCCAAATTTGTAATCAGAAACAATTATAAATCTGTTTTCAACATTATTATTATAAAATACTTTTTAAATTATTATTTTGTTTTTTTTATTCACTATATAAAATAGTATCGTATTATAATTAACAATAATATTTCTTCATTAAATTAATTTTTACAATATAAACTATATATTTTTATATATATACAGTACAGACCAAAAGTTTGGACACACCTTCTCATTCAAAGAGTTTCTTTATTTTCATGACTATAAAAATTGTAGATGTGTTAATTCACATGTGTCAATTCATAGTTTTGATGCCTTCAGTTTGAATCTACAATTTTCATAGTCATGAAAATAAAGAAAACTCTTTGAATGAGAAGGTGTGTGCAAACTTTTGGACTGTGTGTGTGTATATATATATATATATATATATATATATATATATATATATATATATATATATATATATATATATACACGTTGTTGTTGAATGGTCAAGAACTGGTTTTCCTTCTTTCTTTCTTTTCTTCAGCTGCTGAACACATGTCTGTGTCCTTCTGCTCTGTAAATATATGCAAAATAAATAAATATCCATTCTTTCTCAGCACTTTGACTGAAACCTGACTGTAAAATTCATCTTACAATTATTTGCAATCATGAACTACCCAAGATAATACAGGTCATTCTCACTCTCACTGCTTTCTCAGTCTTGCTCTCCTCTGCAATTGCAACACAAAAGTCCAGCTGGGCTTGAAACTGGGCGTCTCGCACTGACATGAATCACCGGACTGCTCTTTTTGTTTCTGTGGGTGACCTAGTCCAGGGAATCTCACTCATTTTAAAACACACATTTAATCAAGATAATTGCTAATTCAACTCATGAGCGCTCAGAACCAAAACTGCAGATCTGTAAATGTTGGCATTTAGTCATGCAGGTTTAATAATGTTTTTGGTGGCTGAGTGGCTCCTGCAATAGTTGCCTTCAGGCTTTTTTGGCTTATTCAATTGCACTGGACATATAAATGAGACCTGGAATGATGTAGACATTCATTTATCTCTCTCTCTCTTTCTTTCTCAAGCTTGCACACAGAGAGGGAGATATGCTGTTTCCATAGTGTAGCAACCATTATAACAATGTTTTATGGCATTAATCCAGTTCACGGAAGTTCAGTAATCAATAACAAATATGTTTGAAATAGTTTTACACTGTACATTTTTTTTATTGCGCTAACACCTAACTATTTATTTTGGTAGGGTTCTGAACATTTAAATCTCAACAATTTGGCAAATGGATACCTCAATTTTCAGGCAAAATCAGCGCTCAGTTCTCTTGTTGATTTGATATTTCCAGGTTATAACGCGTGACTCATTCAAGCGGGGGTTTATTGGTCCGTGTGAACGTGAGGATTATGATCACACCGCCCGCTCTTTTTCTCAAATGCACCTCCATCCCATAATATCGACTCTTATCCAGAAGGGGGGAAAAAGCATGGACGCCATTTGGGCGGAGACGTTTTGCACAGTGTGATTTCAGTGTGCGGGGATCTGAACGCTAGATCTAACACATCCCAATCCACCCCCCACCACCACACGAACCCTCCTCAAGAGAGGCGAGCACGAGCGCACGGTCACTCGGTTCATTGTCTGCACCATCGCCGTGAAAGGAAAGTAGATTCCTCTACAAACAGAATTTTGATGTTGAACACATATGCAGGAAAACAATATTTCAATCATAAATACAATTTGTAGAAAATGTGAGAGATAGAAGGTAAAAGCATCAGTTGTCCATCCACACCCTACGCGCAATGCGCATGTGCTCTGCAGAGACAAAGGATCAGGCAATTACGATTGTAGCTTAAAATAATAAATAAACTAATAAAGGCGCGTTGATATCGAGATAAAAAACCCTGTTTACTGTACATTAGAGACAGAGTCTCTTTGACATCGTATAGCATCACAAATGGTCTCTATCTATCTATCTATCTATCTATCTATCTATCTATCTATCTATCTATCTATCTATCTCTCTCTCTCTCTCTCTCTCTCTCTCTCTCTATATATATATATATATATGTGTGTGTGTGTGTGTGTGTGTGTGTGTGCGCGCGCGCGCTCGTGTGTGTGTGTGTGTGTGTGTGTGTACAAAGAGTATAATTAATTATAAGGATTTATCTTGTGCATATTATTTACAGGCTTCGTCTCCGACATTATGTGTGTGTGCGTGCGTGTGTGGGTGGGTGAGTGTGCGCGCACGCGTGTGCACCAGTTAGACAGCGCTGCAAAATGTGTGCCAGCTCTGACAAAAGAGGACGGTGGGCATAAATCAATAAATTGTAAAGAGCAGCATTTACTTTGGAAACGTAACCAAAACCATTACTATTACCACACAGTCTACAAAACATGGCTCGGAAAAATCTAAAATAAACGTATGCATACGCAATATTAGAATACTCCTTAATTCATCTTATGAGCAATTTTCATTCAAATCTTTGCTTTTAAATAATAATAAACAGCGAGAAAGCTGCGGCATGAAGGTGCAGAGACCGCTCTTGTCTGTTCAGAACACGCCCCTCTCCACTCATCTGCGTAAATTCCGTGGCTTATTTATTGAAATCTTTGCGTGCATCTCAAAAATCATATAAGCTCAGATAATTAATACTCCATTCACCCGCTGAATGACGTGCTGAAAGTACACTTGATTTCGATATTGCCCCTGTTCATTACCGTGAGCTCTGTCTCTTCGATTTGGAGCCGCTCTTATTAATCAGAGACTCTCTAACTAGACAAATTCTTCATGTAACTGAGGCAGAGAGTTTATTTAATCTACTAAAGGATTGAAAGACTCTTACCGTCGGCGGTGGGCTTTCCTGTCACTCCTGTCTCAAGTGTGGGCTGTTTTTCCCAATGTCTTTTTTTCCCGTGCGCGTGGTTTCGGCGGGGTTTAACGGGGCTGTGCGGTGTGTGTCTTGCACTGCATTTCTCGCGCGCACACTCGTATTCGGTTTGGGGGGCGGGGGGGCGCGCGACGCTCTGCGAGCCACTGAGGACGAGACACGGCAGCGCGCAGAACCGTGATCAAATGTGTTGTGACTTATCAGAAGAATAAAAAGAACAAAAATAAAGTTACAAAAATAAGTTGTTGTTTTTCTGTTTTAATATAACTGTAATGTTCCCTTGTGAATCTGGTAGTTATAATTCTGGTCAATGTGTGAAGAATTCAGAATTTTTCATTCTTAATTCACACCAGCAAATATGGAAATATAACCCGTTTACGTTCACGCTCGTGCGAACGGGACAGTAAAATGCTCTTTCATTAATATTATTTTTTTTTTTTACTTTGCGCGCCCTCTGGCGACATCAGTTTATAATGTAACGAACATAAACAGAAAATTATGAGGTGAATACAGAGTTGTAAAAATACAAGAACAACAACAAACAAAAACAATTTCCTTTTTCTAATGATAAATAAAAAATGCTGTCTATAAATATACCTTAATAGAAAATAGCAATGGAAAAGATAATGTGCTTAAATAAGACTGGCTCGTATAACTCAAGTGCTTAAGAAACCCACCCTCAACCCATCTCTTTTAGAGAACTACAGACGAGTTTCCCTTCTTCCTTTCATTGCAAAAACACTTGAATGAGCTGTGTTCAACCAAGTCTCTGCCTTTCTCACACAGAACAACCTCCTTGACAGCAACCAATCTGGCTTCAGAAGTGGGCATTCAGCTGAGACTGCCTTGGTCTCAATTATTGAAGCCCTAAGACTGAACAGAGCAGAATCCAAATCTTCAGTACTTCTTGCTTGATCTGTCTGCTGCTTTTGACACGGTTAGCCAACAGATCCTCCTGTCAACCCTACTGACAAAGGGCATCTCAGGAACCGCACTCCAGTGGTTTGAGTCTTACATATCAGATAGGTTCTTCAAAATATCTTGGAGAGGTGAGGTGTCCAAGTCGCAACATCTATCAACTGGGGTGCCTCAGGGCTCAGTTCTTGGGCCACTTCTCTTCTCTGTCTACATGACATCAGGTTCTGTCATTCAGAAACATGGCTTTTCATACCACTGCTATGCTGATGACATTCAACTCTACCTTTCATTCCATCCTGATGATCCGACGGTAGCTGCTCACATCTCAGCTTGTCTAACAGACATTTCTTGCTGGATGAAGGACCATCACCCCATCAACTCAACCTTGCCAAGATATAACTGCTTGTGGTTCCAGCAAACCCATCGTTTCATAACAATTTCACCAACAAGTTAGGCACATCAACCATAATTCCTTCAAAAACAGCCAGAAACGTTGGAGTGTTATGATTGATGAACAGCTGACTTTCTCAAACCACATTGCTTAAACGGTCCAGTCCTGCAGATTTGCTTTATTCAACATCAAGCAGATCAAGCCCTTTCTTTCAGAACATGATGCACAACTCCTTATTCAAGCTCTTGTATTGTCCAGGCTGGACTATTGCAATGATCTCTTGGCAGGTCTTCCAGCCAGTTCTATCAAACCTTTACAATTGATCCAGAACGCGGCAGCAAAATTAATTTTGAATGAGCCGAAAAGAATACACATCACACCTCTTTTTATCAATTTGCTCTGGCTACCAGTAGCTGCTCGCATAAAATTCAAGGCATTGATGTTTACATACAAAACTACCACTGGCTCTGCACCCATTAACCTAAATTAATTACTTCAGACTTATGTGCCCTCTCGAAGATTGCGTTCTGCAAGTGATAATAATAATAATAATTCTACATTTCTTATCTTTTCATATTCTATTTTCTTTTCGTGTATTAACTATAAAAAAGACCCCTAACATTAGCTTGCTCAATTCTTTTTCTATTCTGTTTTATTTGTATTTATTATATAATTGAAAAGCCCTTGCTATGTGTACTGTGTCAAAGTTAACAGTTAGCACTTATATATCATTGCTCTTTTGTTGTTTTTGATTGCTTCCATTATCCTCATTTGTAAGTTGCTTTGGATAAAAGCATCTGCTAAATGACTAAATGTAAATGTAAGTAATGATTGTTTAGCCCAGATACTGTAATTAAAAGTCAAATCAACTGTGTAAAATTACAAAACGTTCATACGTGGGAAGGGCATTTCAAGTTGAGTAGTTGTTCTTTCTTAATCTTTTTATTGAACTTTTACAATATTAACATGATAAAGGTACAAGGTGAGTAGTAAAAAAAACAACAACTCCCACTTCATGAGTACTTATTTTAAACACAAAATAAACATAAAACCATCAATACATGTAAATAATTATTTACATGCAAATTATTGACATACATTAATTGTATATTTTGTTCACAAACCTTTCTTTTGAAAAATCTACATTACATACAACAGTTAAAAAAAAGTTAAGTGTTTAAGGTTCTGTAGTGCTCAGGGTTTGTACTGTATGTAGACTAGTGCTTCATGATTGAGATGGACTTGCAGATTCTCATTCTCACTTATTAAAAGTAGCGTTACAAATCATCTTTAATTTAAGTTTTTATATAATTAAGTATAAATGGTGTGCACTCCCTCTGTTTTGATAATGATAATTAGAGGTTGTTTGTTTATGCAATGGGATCTCTAGAAATTGCTGTAACCAAGAGAATATGATTATGACAGCCACCAATGGATATGATGTAATGTTATTTAACACAATTAATTTAAATGCATTTAAATACACAATTTCATACATAACAAATAATAAGCATCATTGCAAGTGATCAATAAAATCAGTGAATAAATCAATTAATATTGTATTGAAAGTTTGTACCATCTATATTGTTAAATCATAGAGTGTTGCTTTTGAAAAGAAAAACATTAGTCCTTTCAAATATTTGTTAGCCCAAAACCCAGCATAGAGAGGCTGAGTGAATGTGGTGTGGACTCTGTGGATGAGGGTCATTGTGTCAGAGATGCTGTAGAAGGACAGGGTTCCTGCACTGTGATCCACATACACTCCTATTCTAGAGGAGCTGGACACTACAGGGAGTTGCAGTCCTACTGTTATTGTGCCAGATCGACCAGCTGGAGTCAGAGCAGTACAAACTCCAGGACTGATCATTACAACCAAACTCACACTCCTTTCCCCGTCCCTTCCTGCTGATTCTCTTATATGACACTGTATATACCACCCAACCACTCCACTCAACCTCCCAGTAACAGCGTCCACACACACTCTCTCTACACAACACCTGAGGAAAACCGTCAAATCTGTCTGGATGATCAGGATACAGCTGTTCTTGACGAGTGTATTCAATCACTCTGTTCTCTTTAGACAGTACTAGGTTTTTATTCACTGTATTTGGATCCAAAGTGAGCTGATGGGAATCTGATGAAGATAAAACACATTATCTGCATAGATCAAGTAATACATGACTTTCAAACATAACATATAAAACAGCAGAGGTTTATTACACTCAGGTTCACTAAATCTGCCTCACTGTTATCAACATCATAACAAGTTGATGAGCCTTTGAGTGTTTGGAGTTGACCAGCAGAAATTAAAGTTAGTTATTTTTTTTTATTATTGAAAAGTCAATTCACATTTATATTATTTTCATTTTCTTTTTAGCAGCTCTATCACAAATTGCCAAAGGTTATTTTTAAGTAACATGTCTCTGCCAAAACAGAACCTAGCAGTGAGTGATTAACTGAAGTGACCAGATCAGGACATTCAACTAACCCAGATTATTCCTGATTTGTGTAATTTGTTTTTTTTTTTACTAAATTAACAGTATAAATGTATCTCATGTAAATCAAGAGTGTTGTGTGGAGTTCAGCACAGTTCAGTCTGATTGACGAAATGTAATAAGAATTAAAGTCTGCCTCTTTATATGCATGTATGATTATAGAGACTTACATTTGAGGAATTCCTCACGGGTCTCGGGTTCAGAGGTGGGAATGATGTTGATGTTTCTCACTATGAAAATAAACAGACACTTTATAGTAAATATAGTAAAATAAAAGAATTCATTGTAATTGTAAAAAATCTACATGATATCATATTATGTCAGGAAATGTAAAACTCACCTCTACCAGATAACATTTCTATCTCCTCTCTGAAGAAATGCTCGAGTTTCTCTCTCAGATGAGACACAGATTTTTCAACATCACTAAAAGAGAGACGAGAACTGATGCTGGTTGAGTTTGTAGATGCAGGAGGAACAGAGAGAGACTGGAAACTCTACACGGACAAAAAATAATCATGAGAAACACCATAAAAGACACATAAAAATTTTATAGAAACACAATCTCTGTACAACTCTTCCCTTCATGAAGATCACTCTCCTGTTTGTCAGATCTCTGTTACCTGGAAGAAACGGATGTGATTGTCTGTGTGTGAAAGCTGCTCCAGCTCAGCATCTCTCCTCCTCAGATCTTCAATCTCCTGCTTCAGTTGCTCCAGTTGTCCTTCAGCTCGACTCACTTCAGCCTTTTCCTGATCTCTGATCAGCTGTGTCACCTCAGAGCGGCTTCTCTCAATGAAGCAGATCAGCTCAGTAAAGATCCTCTCACTGTCCTCCACTGCTGTCTGTGCAGAGCGCTGTCAGGACACACAGAGAGAGAAGCATCAGAATCAGTCCATTCACTCAGCTCTTCCTGCTACCTCACACGGTCTGTTCCCCACAGTGGACTTCAGTGGGACTGAAAGAGCTCCAGCACTGGCTCCTCACTGACTGACTGGAGGAGAGTCCTAACTGAGTCTGAAACAGCTCTTCAGCAGCCAGCAGCTGTTCTTCTGCTCAAAACTCACCTTGTGAGATTTTACAGCCACTTTCAGCTTCTCAAGTTCCTTTTGTCTCTCCTGGATTCGCAACTGGTTTGTTCTCTGTGTCTCCTCCAGTTGTCTCTGTAGAGTATATAGTCAACATACAATTCATTCATTCTTGTAGAGAATGTAACAAAGAACAGTTTCAAAAAGAGCAAATAAGCATAGAAACTACATTATCTGTCCCTAGAAAGAACAGTTTTACAATTATCTTCAATTGTGTGCCTGTTATGTGATTATGAAGAAACATTTATTATTCAGCATAATTGAGTTCGTACCTGTTTCTCAGTCCTCTCTGCTGCAGCTGATACAGTGTCGTGGTCTTTGTGTACATCTACCATACACATATAACATATACAGTGCTGATCAGTACGACAGAAAATCTCCAACAGTTTATCATGTAGAGGACAGATCATCTCCTGCAGTTGTCCAGTGGCATCAGTCAATTTGTGTCGCTTTCCAGAGTGAAATTCTTCATGACGTTCAAAATGGGTTTGGCAGTAAGATTCCAGACACACCAGACAAGACTTGATGGCTTTGTTTTTGTCCCCAGTACAGATGTCACACTCCACATCTCCAGATCCAGAGTAACACTGAGCAGGACGAGCAGCCTGGAGTTTTGTCTTCTTTAGTTTCTCCAGCACTTCAGACAGCATGGTGTTTTTACCTAAGACAGGTCTAGGAGTGAAGGTCTGTCTGCACTGAGGGCAGCTGTAAACTCCCTTCTGATCCCAATAGTCTGTAATACAGCTCATACAGTAATTGTGTCCACAGGTAAGGGCCACTGCATCTTTTAGTAGATCCAGACAGATTGAACAGCTGAACTCATCCTGAGCCAAAGAAACACTGGATTCTGCCATTTTACTAAACACAGTATATACAGCAACTCAACGGCCTAGAACATAGAAATAGAATTATTCAAAAACTAAAACATAACACAAGCCTGCTGAATTTCACTTCAAGACTGAGCAAGAAGTGAAAAAGATGGTAATAAATCACACCAAAGGTAGGAGTGGCTAGACTAAAGTTCACACATGAAGAAATTTATGAGTGAACTTTGCTCCCTCACCTTGTCATAAACACCATTCAAAGTTCATCTATAAAAGTAATGGTACAGTTTCTTGTTCCTGGTGAAATTTTCAGTGCCCCTAAAACTTAAAAAGTACTGGAGAAATACTCTGTGAAGTACACTAATCTTGGCACTTACAGTTGAATGGAATGCACTTAAAAAGAATACACATAATGGACTCATTTTATTATGAAACATCATTTAAAGGATAAACAGAGGAATCAAATAGCTAATTTTTTAAACTAATTATTACAATTGTAAGTACATGGAAAACAATCAACCATCCTTTTAAACCATCCATAAAAACAATTTTAAGCTTTACTGAAACTACAGAAGTAAAGTTTGTCAGGACCAACTTTGATGTTGCTTTATCTGAAATTTTAAAATACAGTTTAAAGGCCAAGCAGCTGAACTCTGGCCCTTGAGGTCCACTTTCCTGCAGAGTTTTAATAATTATTTGATCCTACTCACTTGTCTGTAACTTTCCAGTGATCCTGAAGATGTTGAATAGCTTGTTCAGGTGTGTTTGATTAGGGTTGGAGCTAAACTCTTGAGAGCCAGAGTTGAGAACCCCAGGGTTAAAGTCTGTTTATTGTTTATAGCATGATACTAGAACATTTTAGCATGTTCTAATATGTTTTAGCGTGTAGCTAATATGTAATATGATTTCTTTGTCATAGGAATTCTGCCTCTGTAATGCTTTGTGTCATATGTTCTTACAGAGTAACCACAATTTAACTGTGGTATTTGTATGGTAGTAAGACTGCAGTAGCTAAAGGTGTGCATTATACCATATTAACTTTATAAGTATGAGACCCAAAGTGCTAAAACTTGCTAGGATCATGCTAGGAGTATGTTAAAACATACTAGCAAGGTCATTTACTAAAACATGATAGAAAAACACTAGTATTATGCTCACTAGAAACATTTTTCAACATGATAAATCATGCTAGCATTGTGTTAAACCATGTTAGAATCATGCCAGTAAAATGTCAAATCATGTTAATATGTGCTGTGCTAGCTACAAGGTAAACAATGCTAGCAAGAGATATTCAGTTCCTTCTGATCAAAACAGATTGTTTTTCTCTCTAATAATATTGGTACCTCATTTTCACCTCATTTCCTATGTTTGATGAAAGAAATACAATGCAACAAACTTGTCTGTAAACACTTTATTTTAGTGTCTGTTACACAAATGATAATAGGCCCTATTGGTTGTTATAACCAATAAAAAATCAATCTGATTAAATATTTCAGCTCTAATTATATTGAGTGAACTTGTTTTTAATAACACAAGTTCAGCTGTAGTACATTGATTGACTGATTAAAGCTGTTTGACAGAATTGTTTTGCAGTCTACTGTATGTATCATTTATTCTGATAATTCACACAGTTTCACAAACGAGTCACCATAAAAGCCAAACCCAGCATAGAGAGGCTGAGTGAATGTGGTCTGGACTCTGTGGATGAGGGTCATTGTGTCAGAGACGCTGTAGAAGGAAGAGAGTTCCTGCACTGTGATCCACATACACTCCTATTCTAGAGGAGCTGGAGGCTACAGGGAGTGCAGTCCCTTCATTATTATGCCAGAATGAGCAACAAGAGTCAGAGCAGAACAAACTCCAGGACTGATCATTACGTCCAAACTCACATGTGTCACAACTGTCATCATTATCATCCCCCTTCCATTCCTGCTGATGCTCTTAAATGACACTGATATGTCCACATCACCACTCCACTCAACCTCCCAGTAACAGCGTCCACACACACTCTCTTCACTCAACACCTGCTCCACAGTGTCAAATCTGTCTGGATGATCAGGATAACTCTGTTCTTTAGAAGTGGATTTTATCACTCTGTTCCACTTAGACAGACGGAGGTTTTTATGTACCGTGTTCAAATCCACTTGAACTGGAAGAAATCTGATGGAGACAAAACACAATCTACATCAAAATAAGAAATCTCATTTTAAAATATTAACATAAATCAATTGTGTTAAATCAATAAAAACAAAACAATGAAACAAGGTGCTGTGAACATTGTTAGGTGTTTTGCAAACTGTTTCTAACCACATGCTTCTCTCTAAACTTCTGCCTAAAAGATGCCATTAGCCTGTGTTGGAAAAATCAGCTCACAGTCACTTGTGGGGGCATTTTATGTATGGTATTCAAAACGACAATTACCTATAGCACCAAAATTGAATGGAAAACTGTTTTACTATTGATATCAGATGATGAGTTTTCATTGTGGCAAATCTTGAATATTAATATATGAAGGAGTGTGTCTTGTGAGTGTGTGCTTGCTTGTTTAGTAACTTACACTGTAGAAACTCGTTCCTTGTTTGTATTCAAGGGTGGGAATGATCTCAATATATTTTGCTATGGAAATCAACAAGACAACGTTGTGTATATTAATATATACATTTTAATACATGTTGTATTTCAACAGTAGATTATGCATTGTCTCGGCCTCAGACTGCAGAGCTCGAATCAGCTACATTCGACATGGGAGGCAGGTGTGGTTACAAAAAGGACCCTGAAGATCACAGCCTCTTGTATCAGATGCTAGTGCTAGTGTCTTGAGGCCAGGAGAGTGAAGTTTACTGCACTGCCTAACAGTGGCCTTTGTTACATAATCACATTTCTTCTGTGTCGTCTGTAAACTGTTCACATTAAAATGTGTCTTTTGTGCTCACCGGTCTATAATTGTGGTCATGATTATATTTTACGCTAAACACTTGTGTTCAAACTAAATAAGACAATGAACCAGACTTTATACCTGCTTTATGAGACTACTGTATGTGATGCATCACTTATGTCTGAGAGTAAATGAACGATCATTGCTTTACCTTTATCATGAATCTTTTCTATCTCCTCTCTGCAGAAATTCTCCAGTTTTTCTTTCAGATGAGACACAGATTTACTAACATCATCAAAAGAGAGGCGAAAACTGACAGTGATGCTGGGTGAGTTTGTAGATGCAGGAGGAACCGAGAGAGACTGGAAACTCTATAAAGACACAGAAAATGTCAAAAGAAACAAAATCTCTGTTCATGATACTGTACTCTTCCCTTTCTGAAGACCACTGTCCTGTTTGTCAGATCTCTGTTACCTGGAGGAAATGGATGTGATTGTCTGTGTGTGAAAGCTGCTCCAGCTCAGCATCTCTCCTCCTCAGATCTTCAATCTCCTGCTCCAGTTGCTCCAGTTGTCCTTCAGCTCGACTCACTTCAGCCTTTTCCTGATCTCTGATCAGCTGTGTCACCTCAGAGCGGCTTCTCTCAATGGAGCGGATCAGCTCAGTAAAGATCCTCTCACTGTCCTCCACTGCTGTCTGTGCAGAGCGCTGTCAGGACACACAGAGAGAGAAGCATCAGAATCAGTCCATTCACTCAGCTCTTCCTGCTACCTCACACAGTCTGTTCCCCACAGTGGACTTCAGTGGGACTGAAAGAGCTCCAGCACTGGCTCCTCACTGACTGACTGGAGGAGAGTCCTAACTGAGTCTGAAACAGCTCTTCAGCTGCCAGCAGCTGTTCTTCTGCTCAAAACTCACCTTGTGAGACTCTACTGCCTCTTTCAGCTCCTCAAGCTCCTTCTGTCTCTCCTGGATTCTCTCCTGATATTTTCTCTGCATTTCACCCAATTGTATCTGCAGGAAAATAAAATAATCATAAATCTGACAGATGTTAACACATGCAACAAACAATTAAAGCCTCATGAGATCATAGTGAGAACTATTTTAAAAATATTTTTTTTACTATGTAGAGATAGGCGATTATGAAGTCATTATGTAGCATACATTCTGAGTTCGTACCTGTTTCTCAGTCCTCTCTGCTGCAGCTGATACAGTTTCATGGTTTTTGTGTTTATCCAACATACAGAGATAACATATACACTGTTGATCAGTACGACAGAAAATCTCCAGCAGTTTATCATGTAGAGGACAGATCATCTCCTGCAGTTGTCCAGTGGCATCAGTCAATTTGTGTCGCTTTCCAGAGTGAAATTCTTCATGACGTTCAAAATGGGATTGACAGTAAGATTCCAGACACACCAGACAGGACTTGATGGCTTTGTTTTTGTCCCCAGTACAGATGTCACACTCCACATCTCCAGATCCAGAGTGACTTTGAGCAGGACGAGCAGCCTGGAGTTTTGTCATCTTTAGTTTCTCCACTACTTCAGCCAGCATGGTGTTTTTACCTAAAACAGGTCTAAGAGTGAAGGTCTGTCTGCACTGAGGGCAGCTGTAGACTCCCTTCTGATCATCTTGATCCCAGCAGTCTGTAATACAGCTCATACAGTAACTGTGTCCACAGGGAATGGCCACTGGATCCTTCAGTAGATCCAGACAGATCGGACAGCTGAACTGATCCTGAGCCAAAGAAACACTGGATTCTGCCATTTTACTGAACACAGACACAGCTGGAGAGACATTCACAACAGTTCGACAGCAGTTTAGTTTCGATTTCTCTGAACTGAACCATTTCCTGGTTCATTGTCTGAAACGCATGCAAAAGTGCCAGTCAAATAATGAATACGACCACTAGAGGGCGGTCTTGTACAGAAACTCACACCAACATTTATTTTTGCACGCAGAAATCATCTGAAGGGAATGCCGGGCGCCCTCGCCACGGGAACAGCAGGAGGAGCGCGCGAGCGAGGCCAGGATCTCCAAAAGTTCCAGTAGTTTTTGCCGTTCAACCCGCGCGGGGGGCGGAGTCAACATACAGCGAGCCGACAAACTCTTGGAGTCACTGCAAACTTGACAGGAGACGAAGCTCTCGCTGTTTACCGAGGCGCGTGTCACACCGGCATACAAAGTGACTTCGCGCCGCGTCTTTACGTCTTTACCGTTACGCTGCGGCTTTACGAGCTCCAGTGTCACTGCGCTTGGGAAGTATTCAACTTTTTCTTCCTTTCGTGACTGGCAGGGGGACATATGATAGTTTCCAACATCTGTATGGTCTGAAACAAAAGACGTGTCGCGAGAGAGAAACAAACTGGCTTCAGTGGTCAGCTTCTAGGCTGCATGACACTTTTCGCTCTGTTGTGTTACACTAATGGTTCAGATGGTTGACTTATATGAAGACCTCGGAGATTCATAATTATAAGGTCAATGGATAACTTTTTCACCGAGGTAAGTTGGATATGAAAATACTTTTCATGTAACAAGGACGTTCTGTTTCGGTTCTAGAGAACAAATATATGATAGACACAATACCAAACTGGCGGTATATTTCTATATTCTTTCATACTTCTCAGTATTTGTATGTTTATGCGCTGAAGTTGCTTAAGTTGATGTAATTTATTTAATGTTCAGGACTGTGTGTGTGTGTGTGTGTGTGTGCACTGCACGCGCTCGCGACCTTGCATCTCTCCCATTGGCCCGGTCGAACTGTTGGGTCGTTCCCAGCGGAGCTCACAGACATTTCCTTACCTTTCGTCTCGTTTCCCCCTTTTAACATAAAAGTGCGTCATCTGGTGTTAAAATGTATGTTTTAATGTAAACTTTTTAATTTAAATATTTTGGTCAGTTTTCAAATAATTTGTCAGTTTCATCTTATTTATTTTATAAGGAAAAAAGCAGTTTCATGTCTTTTCTTGTTTTGTTCAACTGGTTGATGGTAATATAGGATTTAGAAAGTAATTAGCATTAAGAAATGCATTGCGTTTTAGAGAGTAATTAGTATAGTAACCTAATTATACTGCTGAAGATCTAATTAGTAGCTAGTAATCAGTTGCTTCTTTAGAGTAACTTACCCAACACTGATAATAATATACATTTAAAAATTTTACGATAGTTCTATAAATTACATGAAGAAATAAATAGAAATTTAAGTAGCCTATTTACATTATTAAAAAATTAAAAATTCATTTTAAGCTTTAAAATTGTCATTTTTAAATAAAGTAGTTAGTTAGTAAAAGTTTTATTAGCTGTAACATTCACTAAAATAATAATATTACTTTTGTTATATTAAATATATACACTGAATTTTTTACATACATTTATTAAATGAAAATATAATAAGGCAAATCCATGAAAGTATTGCCAAAAGGTC
The DNA here is from genome assembly GCF_003368295.1 of Carassius auratus. NCBI lineage: Eukaryota > Metazoa > Chordata > Actinopteri > Cypriniformes > Cyprinidae > Carassius > Carassius auratus. The sequence goes on along the minus strand of NC_039244.1, from coordinate 22,041,782 downwards.
ATTTTGTGTAATGCTCGTCAGGACTGATGTTGATGGAAATGAGAATAAATGCATCCCTTGTGACTTGACTGTGTTATAAGTGTGAGATGAGGATCAGTAGCACGAGTACCTCCCTTAAGCCAGCGTCTCATGAGTCACAAGTGAAGGCTTCTAATGTTGCCTTGAGGTGGATCATTAGTCCTCTGGATTGCACTTTTCACCTGTGAAGGCGTAACACTTATGAAATAAATCATTTCAGTAAAACATACTCACCTGTACTGGCTCTGAAACATGGATTTTAGGACATTATAGTTTTTAGATGGTTAGAGAGGGAAGCACAAAAGCAGTGGGCTGCAACTGCACCAGCTTCACACAATAGTGTCAAATATCTGCCAGTTGCTGTGTATCAAGCCTGCGAATCGGTTCTGGACAAAAGGAGCAGTCTTTAAAAAGAGCCAGAGTTGTGTGTGCGGAAACAGATTCAGCCGGAGCATGCGTGCGGAATGTGGGGAAGAGCGGAGCTCGTGAATGCCTGTCTCACACACAACTCTTTTACATGACTGAGCTCAGAGAGGGAGAGAGACTGCGTGATTCCTGTCTCACACTCTGCTCTTCTGTATGTCGAACCTCTCAGAGAGAGAGTCCACATACTAATCTGCCATTTTTTTTTCAGCTTTTTGTGTTTTTGGTTTAGCATGAATGCACATGCATTTCTGTTTGCAGTTATGGTTGCAAGCCTGCATATCCGTTTTGTTTTAGCTATGTTTGTGTATGGTCGTGTTTGCACAGCAGCGTCGCTGAGGTTATTGCCTCGCTGCAGTCACTATAGGCGGAGTGTATTCAAAGGTAAAGCTCTTTATTTTCCTGTGAACTGGCCAATCAGAGTCGCAGGGACTGTTTGACAGTTGTGTTTTAGTGCAGAGGAGCGTGACTCTGGGAAAACAAACAATCCAGGTGATTCTTTTTTCCTGAAACAAAAGTCCTATAGAGGATCAGAGCTACTTTGGGTGCACTTGTGAGGTCTCATGCACTAAGAATTAGATTATAACTTTTATTAAGTAAAAAAATAAAAAATAATACATATATTATAATATATATATATATATATATATATATATATATATATATATATATATATATATATATATATATATAGTTTGGGATCAGAATTTTGTGATTGTTTTTCAAAAGAGTTTCTTATCTTTATATAAAGGCTGCATTAATTAGATAAAAATACAGAAAAAGATGCAATATTGTGAAATATTTTGATGTAAAATAATCCTTTTCTATTTTAATATGCATTAAAATGTAATTTATTCCTTTTCATGCAAAGCTGAATTTTCCGTATCATTACTTCAGTCTTCAGTGTCACATGATCCTTAAGAAATCATTCTAAAATGATTAAGGTATTTATTATCAGTGCTGGAAACTGTTGTGTTGCTTAATTTTTTTTAAACTTTTTTTCAAGATTCTTTGATGAATAACAATAATTTATAAGAGCATTTATTTAAAATAGAAATCTTTTCTAACCATGTACACTACAGTTTTTTTATTATGTATTATGTTCTTTTTAAGTTTTTATCCATCAAATAATCCTGAAAAAAGTTTAGCAGTATCCAAAAAAATATTTGACAGCACAACTGTTGCCAACTTAGATATTTCTAATAATAAATTGGAATATTAGATTGATTTCTCGAGGATCATGTGACACTTTATAATGGCTGATGGAAGTTAAGCTTTGCATCACAATATATATATATATATATATATATATATATATATATATATATATATATATATATATATATTAAAATAGAAAACATTATTTTAAATTGTAATTACATTTTGAAAGATTACTGTTTTTTTCTGTATTTTTGATCAAATAAATGTAGCCGTGATGAGCATGAAATACTCCTTTAAAAAACATGACATGTTTTATTGATCCCAAACTTTTTACCGGTAGTGTATTGCATAGTTATATGTGTTTTATAATAAAACTTTCTAATATAATCTTCACTAACACCCCCAAAGGGAGGTTTTGTCACATTTAACTTACTTCTGGGGACAGTTTTGTTCTCAAAGAGTGGAAAAGTAAACCTCACACAAACTCGGTTATGTACCCCCACAGGTTTCTTCATCTACTTTGTGTCAGGTCATCCTTCTTGTTATACATACACACACACACACACACATGCATTAAATCTTGTGAGTAGCTTAATGATTACACAGCACAGTGATTCAACGTAGGCTTTAACAAGAAACTCAGAACAGGAAAACCCCTTATGCTGATAAAGAGAAATACTGGAAGAGAAAACCGTTAGTGGATTTTTTTTTTTTTTCATTTGTGTTCCATGTTTCTGTTATGAAAAGTAAACCAAAAAATAAAATAATTTACTCAACCCTCTATAAGACTTTTTTTGCTCCTTGAAACTCAAAAAGAGAATTGTCAAATGATGTCCTGAATGAATGGGGACTGGAACTGTCAAGCTTTAAAAAGAAAGCAAAACTGCCAGTAAATTGCTTTGTATGACTCATGTCTGATATTCCAAGTCTTCTGAAGTCATAAAATAGCGTTTCGGTGAGAAATAGATAAAAATGAAATCGTTTTTTTTTTACTGATAATCTTCTCGAGTGAGCTGTTGTGACTGTATCCAGGCAGTGAACTGAACTCGAATCGAATCACTCGGATTTGTAAATGAATCATTTTTACCTTTTTTAACCAGATCCGTTGATTCATTGAAAAGATCTAACTGAAAAGAACTGTTATTTTGCAAATAGCCATTTCTTCTTTCAAGGAGATCTCTATTCAAGGTTTGAAATATTATGCACATCTTCTCGACAAGTCAAATGGACTGTCACACACTTTCAATCTTGAAAACTTCAGTTCCCAATTTATTGTAATTGCATGGAAAGCATTTGCCAGGTCATTCTCCCAAATGTCCCTTTTGTGGTTTATAGAAGAAATAGTTAGAAGTTAAAATGAGGATGAGTACATGATGACAAATTTCCTTTTTAGGCTAAATATTCTTTTAATGTTGAGTCGTGTCAATTAACACGCAAAACTAAATGTTTAATTTGTTCCTGAATGACTAAAGCATTATAATCACCAAACAAAGGGGAAGAAAACAAGAGGACTTCCTTTTATGATTCATAACAATTACAAACTATGAGGCTTCTAAACTGTGACCAGGTACAAAGTACATCTGCATACAAATGCATGCATGCACGAAAATTGGTCTTTGTTCGGTGTGAATTTATACAGCTCTCTCCCGCGTTCACTCTCGTCATGAAGTATAAACACACATTTTTCATTCTGCAGAGAAAGAGAAAAGTAGGTCAGGCTGCAATGCAGTGTATATGAGTGTGTTTGAGGGGGGTTGCTTGGTGAAAGAAGTTTGGTTATAAGTTTAGGAGAATGAACTGTCTGAACATCAAGCCCAGCATGTGAGAGAACTGAAGTTTAGGTCTTTGGGTTGGAAGTATGCAGGAATGCCCTTCATCACAGGCCTGCCTTCGTGTTGACCCAAACGATATCTGATCCCTCACTTCCTGCAGTCAAATGAGAGAAAGAAACGGGGACAGAGAAAGAGCAGTGGAGAAGAGTGTGTGCATGTGTGGTAAGCTCTAAACATGCTCCTTAAGCAGCAGAGATTACAGAGTAACTCTGGTCTGTTTCATCCTTTACTCCGCCCAGCCTGCTCGCCCTCCAAAACTCTGATTTTATTTTAAGATTTAGTTTAGATTCACAATACAAGGACATGCATGCACACACTGCACTTTTTAACTTCAAAGTGAGGTTTTTCTTTCATCGGAACATGAAACAAAATTAGGAAGGGTCAGTGATGTTTGATTTGGGTGTCTTTGTGCATCAGTTATGTGCATGTGTTGTTTTAGTTGGATTCTTGGTACCTGTTTAAATCCGTGATTCCCTTGAGTCATCTGTTCTAGCACAGGAAGTGAATATTGGCCAGAAAACCTGGCAGACATGTGCAGTACCATTCAAAAGTTTTGGGTCTGGAATAGGGATGTCAAATTTCGATTATTTCCATGATCGATCGTCGTTTAAATTAACGATCAATTAATCGATTAATCGTTAACCATAATACTGCAAAATGCGTCTATTGCAGGCACGCAGTCAGCGGTATGACAGGATGTGCAAAAGCCACACACACACACAAAACGCTTTCTCACTTGAATTAAAGAGGTTTTAGTCTGAATAAAATGCTAGTAGCAGGATTATAAAATGAATAGATGCGATTATGATCATTTGATAAAATGAAGAGAGCGCGCCATACTTTTGAGGTCATTTTACTTTGTTGACAGTTTCCAATCCCGCACGGAGAACGCTGAACGCGCCTCTTTAAATGGTTTTGTGGTTCTCGTTGTTGTATTTTAAAGCACAATTGCAATGTTTTCAACTGACATTATTGTATTTAAAATAAAATTATCCGAAATGTGGAGCGCGTGTGACTGCGCTGCACATTAAGTGAACATCGGCGCTGCTGCACCAAAACACAGTTGCTCACATTAATTTGATCCTGCTGGATTCTGTCCTAGAAAATGTCCGGCATACAGCGCATTAGATCGTGACAGTGCATGCGTGCTGACGAGGATGAGCGAGCGCGGCTTTGGCTAGATTTATTTGGAGGTTATTGCTCATGTCTCATTCGGCACAAATCGAAATGTTTCCATATTCGCAATGTATTTGAATGTTAAACTATTATTTATAATGTAAACTAGGCTTGTACTTAACACGCATTCGCATATAGACGGAAAAGATGATCCACATCATATGAGCAAAAACGTCCTTGGAACAGCAGAGTGGACCGGTATACTACGGTCTATTTAAACTGACCAATGTAACCTTTTAATGTTTAGTTGACTATTTTATTTTGATAATGAACAGACTGCGATGTAAGTTTGAATCGCTAGAATATACGTGTGCAGCAGGCTCCAGGGCGATCGAAACAGCTGAGAAATTAAAAAATATATATATTTTCCGCAAAAGTGTTTACTTTCATTTGTGCACACTCACAATAAAAACAGAAGATTTGTGCTCCTGTAAAATAAAGCAAACAAACAGAATGCGTTGTCATCCTTTTTTTTTTTTTTTTTTTTTTTTTTGTGAACTTATGGAGCGCCCACACTTCTGTTTTAAATCCGTTAATCTTAATTATTTAAGTCGGATATATTTCGCATAGCCTATTTAAAAATAAAAAATAAAAAAAAAACATGAAAACAAATTGTTATTTTTATGTTGGGCCTATTACTTAGTAGGCTATAAATTTTCCTTAAAGCATCCCATTTTGTCCCAGGGCTTAGAACCTGTGCCCTAGTCAGGTCCATGCAGAAACTTGTGAACGATGCTCGGCGTCACCGTTTAGTGACAGCAGTGAATGCTCCAGGAATGTGTCGGTCACAGCGCCTATTAATCGCTGTTTTGAATCCAGCAATTATTTATTTAGAAATGATAAGATCTGATTATGACAAGTGTGGTATAAAAGCTTTGTTTATTAGAGGAATAATAGGTTAACTGGAAAATGTTAGATCGCGACCATGCTTTTGGACCCCATAGTCTTCATTTACGCGGCTTTGTTCTGGTTTGCCGGTTGGTCACGAATTTCCACAAATTCAGTATATTTAGGCATTGTTTCTTTTCCTAAATCTTCATAGTCTAACCCTCTAATTTCCCAGGTTTATTTTATTATCTTTCGCTTTTAATAACTGTTTTCGCATCTCTTACTGTGGTAAACATGGGAAGGGAAATTAAAGATTTCATGAATTAAGAATTCGTTCGATTTATTAATTTGTTCCCTTATTTCACTTAAATCATGGGTTATTTAGGGAACAAAATTAATGAAACATGGACAATTGCCACATTAATAATTCGTAGGAATGAATTAACAAGTTGTAGGAATGAATAGACTATCTGTCCTGTCACTGTGTCCCGCAGCCCTGCAAAGCGCACGATATAAAACAGTTATCTGATGAAATGATTAGTAACTACATTTCTATTGCATTTAATGTTGAAGAACTTTTATGTTGTTTCTATTTTAATGTACTTTAAAGTTTAAATCACATTAAAAGCTTAATTTGTACATTGTGAATGAATGATGATGCTTTTATATATCGTCACCGTCACTCACAGCCGCTCGCACGTGTTGAGTGCGCATGAGCCGCACGCAGCCCAACATTGAATGGGTTAACCGACCATCGACAGCCTTAATCGATTGCATCTCTTATCGACAATTAATCGATCATCGATTAATCGTTGACATCCCTAGTCTGGAAGATTTTTTTGTTTGTTTGTTTTTCTGAAAGATAGTAATACTTTTATTCAGCATTGAATTGATCATAAAGACTTTCTATTATTCAAAGAATTATTATTAAAAAAATTTAGGCTTTCATGGTTTGCACAAAAAAAGTTAAGCAGCACAACTGTTTTAAAACATCAATAATATGAAGAAATATTTCATGAGCAGCATATAAGCATATTAGAATAATTTGTAAAGGATCATGTGACGCTAAAAACTAAATGGGTTCTGAAAATTCAGCTTTGACATTACAGAAATAAATTCAAATAGTATTCTATTTGAAAATATATTCAAATAAAAAAAATATATTTTAAATTGTAAATAGTGTTTCACACTATTACTGTTTTTATTGTATTTTTGAGAAAATAAATGCAGGGTTGGTGAGCATCAGAGATGTCTTTGAAAAACGTTAAAAAAAAAAAGATCTTACTGACCATAGACTTTTTTTTTTTCTTTTCTTTCACTGTTTCTCTGTACTCTCTTAGTGAGTTACAGTGAGGGTTTTGTGTAGTCAAATAACACCTAAGGGATTTGAAATATAATTTTAGATCTGTTGGTTTAACTTCACAACAGTTGGACTGAAGCGTTTACATAACATTTAGGTTTTTGTGTCATTTCAAAAGGTACACTAAGTTGGAAATCAGTTTGAACGTCTAAGCAATAATTTTGACTCAAGATATTTCTGAATTAAATATGATTGGAGTATTTTTAACTGTGAAGTGTGAGCATGGGAGTGTTAAAATCATAAACTGATTACAGTTGTAATCTTCTAATATTTGCAGATAAACACGAGACGAGGTCAAAGCTGCTTAACTCAAAATATGCTTCTGTCCAGCAAAACACACACACACTCAAGTTCAGTGCCTCAACCACCACGCACTCCTGGATGTCCCCAAAGTGAGGTTTTGTAAGTTTTAGCAATCTTCGAAGGGCAATTTTGTTCTCCACATTGATCAATTCAAACATTGATCAATTCAAAAGTTTCTTAACATTCATTTCTTAACCTGTATCTCTAGAGATGCAGTACACATTAACCAATCATGTGGAGATATGTGTTTTTAGGACTGTGTCGAGTTTACCATTAAGCTCTTGAGTGAAATGTTGGGAAGCATCCTGGTTTTCTGCAGAGATGGTGAATTGGATTAGAAGTCCTGAATTCCTGAGATAAACTTGGTTTAGGGAGGAAAACAGCTTCCTGTTTGTTTAGGTTAGAGATGCGCTAACTTGATGGGGCTGACTTTGAGTGTTGAGGATTTAAAGTCATTTGAGACAAGAGCAAATCCAGTACAGAGTTGATTTCTCTTGAGACAGTAAACATTGACTGTTAATACTCAAAATGCTCCATGCTAAATTATTCATATTGTAACCTTTAAAAGTTTCATTTCCTCTATGAGTGTATTTCTTTTTTTTTTTTTTTTTGGCATTTGACATGAGCACATCATTGATAAAATCACTTCCTGTGGCCAAGCTGCATAGACTAGTTAAAAGTTGGTTACATAAAAACGTACTGTAGCTTGGTCTAACTTGAATCCGCAAAATAAGACTTCTTACTCCTTGCCTAACTGCTAGTTAGTTAAACTAGTTCATATAAGACACAGTCTTAAGATAGTGGCAAATTTATGAAACTAGCCTTGTCCAATTTTTTTCTGTTCTGTCTTTCTCAGTTTGTCTGTATTAGTTTTTTGTAGCTACTAACTTTAGCAAACAAGTGGTAGGTTAGCGAAAAGCCTGCATATGTGCATAGTCTGTTAGAAACCATGAAGATGTGCACATGAAAGTAATCAGAGAGAAAATAACTTAAATTGTCTATTTCCTCTACAGACCTTTGTCTTTGTCTTACCAAACCAAAGTGTTTCTGTGATTACTGTGGCCTTTCAGGTTGGAGTAAACTGTGGATTTCTATTAGAATAATCTTTACACTTGGGCTCCAGCAAACAGCTCATTTAACCACTCAATCTGTTGATTAATTTGATCAGTTAATCGGACAAAAGGCAAATTTTATTTCCTGTGTTGCATTGAAATAATTCCACATCTTGCCAAGTGCTCTCTGTCAAATAACATGTAAACTGAAGGCCATAAAAAATACAAGCCAAAAAAACCTCTCCTGTCCTAAACTCTTGTCAGTAGTTGAGTCAGTATTGCTCAAAACCGTGTTGTTTTGACACTCTTTCCGGTGGAATCAGTCTTAGAATGGTTAAGTTACTTATAGTTGTTTCTGGATATTATGCTGGGTTTGGAGAAAATGTTCAACTGTGTGTGTCCAGCTGCACAGCTGTTCTGTTGCAGTTTAGTCTGATCATTCAGCAGTTCTGTGTCTGTGTTTGTGCGTGTGTGTGTGTGTGTGTGTTTCCGTTCTTCTAAACTATAAAGGACTGTTGAGTTTATACCACTGCCTGCATTAGAAGTTGAGAGAGGATGACAGGTTAACAATGATGAATTTGAAAGATTTAATAATCCAAATTAACGTTTTTAAGAGTATTTATTGATATTCACAAGGCTTTCAGTGAATTTTTCACAGTCTAAATTTAAAACTTGCATGTTAAAAGTTGTTGTTTGTACTGTGGTCAGACATAATCATTTTGTTGTGTTCATGTTGTATTTGATTTATACTTTCAGTCTGATGCTTTCAATGTGGAGAATTTAGTGGTAAAATATATATTTAGTACATTTTAACTAGTAGTATATACAACTACTATACCCATAACGCAATGTAGCAATGGACTGAAGTTCTGAACACAGCGCTGCAGTGTGTGTGTGTGTGTGTGTGTGTGTGTGTGTCCGTGTAAGTGTGGAATGGAGTTAAAGTTCAGATGTGTCTGCTTCATTGGGGCCTCACAGCCAGTCAGGCCTGTTCAGATCACCATGTGTTTCTTCCATCAGCATGTACACTTTTAGTGTGAGTGTGTGTGGCATATGAGAGAGAGGGAGGAATTTGCTATAATAAGGTACAGTTATTGGTAATTATTGGTCTTAATGAGGAGAGCCTTCCAAAAAAAGATATTGCTCAAAGGTTTATTTGGAGGTCTTTTGGAGACCCATGTGAAACTAAAACCAGAGATCTAAAACTACAAATACCAAGATGTTAAGATCTATGATTAAAAATACAGCATATTTTAACTCAAAAGTTGTCTATTTGATTGTTTCTGCTATTTGTTAGGGATTTTTCTGTATCACAGAATGCTGTTAAAAAGATCCTTTCATAATTTCTCATTTCATTTCAAGATCCACAATTCCATCTAATGCATGGTTTTTCAAACAGTTGTTGTGTTTCTGCTATTTTTCAAGCATTTTGCTAAACAACATTTGTGTGTTTGATAGGGTTGTCGTGTATGGCTCTGGGTGGAGGATGGTTATGTCCCCAGTACCGTGGACTCATGTTCTGGTGGAGTGGTGGTCTTTAACACCGACTATGGACAGGTAAGTGGGGGTGGGGGTGTATGCATTACACAGGAACAATGGCTTAACATCTGCTCTGTGCACCTTAGATAAAAAACACACTGCTGAACAGGTGTCATGCTCTCATTTTACACAAACACACACTTCTCTGTGTACACGCCTGTTTAGAAAAGACCAGCAGGCTGCTTGTCGTCATGGAGCCCATCAGGTACACAGAGATGACCAGAAACAGTTAAGCCTGTTTCTTAGCTGAGCACTGTCTGTGTTTGTGTTTTAATGTGTTTTTTAGTCTGTTTCTCATCTTCCCACATGTATATTAAAACACACACAACTTGCTTGTGTTTCTGGCTTTTGTTTCTGGTTTACAGTACCATCAGTGGCCCATCTGTTACCTCCAAGTTGAGATCAGAATCTACATAGCTTAATAAAGCAATAAACACCTTCTGTTTCATCTGTGCATTTCAGTGTTTTAAGCATTGGTTTTAGTTGTATTGTTTTAATAAAAACAGCATTAATAACCACATGCTAAACAAATATTTACACATTTATTATTAACAATAACTTTGTTATAATAATCAGTTAGCTGGACTTACCAGGAAAAAAATTAATTAATAAGTGACTAAGTGATGTGACATTCAGCCAAGTATGGTGACCCATACTCAGAATTTGAGTCCAACCCTCTAACCATTAGGCCACGACTTCCCCTAAAATAAAATAAATGCACATTAAATATTGAATATACTGCTGAAATAACTGCTTAAACCAGTCTGAGATGGTTTGCTGGTCTTAATTGATTTAAATAAGTGCCCAGCTTGATCAAACTGGTGCTCAGCTAGTTTAGCTCATCAGCAAGTTGGTCTTCTAGGTCTGACCTGTTGAAAGGAGTCTAAAACCAGCAAACAGACCTTCTTGCGCAGACTAGGTGACCAGCTGAGACCAACAAACCATTTTAGGCTAGTTTAAGGGAGAAAAGAAGATAGAAGATTTTTGTCACGCCCCTGGACTGTTTTGTTGTGCTCCATGTCCCAGTTTCTCCCCAGTCTGATTAGTTTGATGGTTAATTTGATTCCAGGTGTGCCTCCTTAGTTCCCCGTTATCCTGAGTTTAAAAACCCAAGTCCATTCTGTTTGTATTTGTCGGTCTCCTTGTTGAATGGGCTCCTTGTTCTCCGTTTTCAATGGATTATTAAAGACTATTGTTCGTGATTACTTCAGCGACTGTTCGTTCCTCGAGAATGTGACTATGATATGAGAGTGTTGAAACTTGTACAGCTATCTATTAAATTGGTTGGCTGGGAAGTTTTGAAAGTCATTGTAAATATTGCCAAATAACTTTCCATCAATGTGCATTAATATAGAATTCAGTTGTTGTGCCATCGTGGATGAATGCAGTATAATTATCGATTATTCCCTCCAAATTGTGATTATTAATTATGATTATAACAGTTTACATTGAATGATGTTGATACCATTGTTTGATGCAACTGCATGCCGTATTTTTATATGAAAATAAACAAGCTGAAAACACTCTAATTGAAAACTTTTAGTTTCATGTTAAAATATGAATAGTATTATAATTTTATTCTAAAACAATTGAAAAACCCTTAATATATCATGTAGATTAAAAAACATATCTTAAAGGCCTTGATATACTTCAAACGAAATCGAAGAGCGAACTGATATGACTTCATTTCGAACAATCAGGCCAAAACAAAGTTCATTTTGACATTTCAAAGCAACTCCCCCAAGCAAACTTTCTGGGGGAGTTCGTTTGGCTCCTAAACACCTTTAAGTTTCTATTGGTCTGTGGCAGTTACGCAATCGATGGATGTTTTACATTTTTGTTTTACTTTCTTTGTATATTGCTCTCTTTTTTTGTTTCTCTTATGAAAACATAAATACTGTGAACAAAAGACAAATGTACTGTTAATATGTGTTGCAAATGTGTGTTTTGTTCAGGTGTACACCTACAAACAGAATGCCGTGAGCAGGCAGAGGGTTTACCCCATGCACAGCAGCAGTATCAATGGGGTCGAAGACATGGCAACCCTACTGGACCTGCACGATGGGGCCATTCTACACAACCTACAGCTCCGCTACACACAGAAGAGCATATATGTGAGCACACAAACACAGATATCCAAACACACATACTCCTTATATTATAGTCTGTTGTTTATTGAGTGTGCATTTTTGTGTGTGTGTGTGTGTGTGTGTGTGTGTGTGTGTGTGTGAATGTTTCAGTTGTGGTAAAAGATGCATTTGTCAAGGATACAAGGTTGTTGTGCAGGTGGCTAGACGGCTTTCTGGTTGTTAATGTGTCAAAGTAAAATATATTTGTTTAATTACATGTCTTTCTCCCTTTCACTCTTTCTATCTTTATACTGCCTCTTTGAGCCTTTCCTTACAACAGTGTACTGTGTTCTTCTTTGGGGATGGTTCAGCTGTGTTAGGTGTGTGTGTGTGTGTGTGTGTGTGTGTGTGTGTGTATGCACTGTCGGGATGTGGTCTGTGCCAAAAGCTTTTAGTCCAGTTCCAGATTTCCAGACTCACTCTAAGGAACAGAGTTAACATGCTACTGCTACTCTCTAAACAAAATCACCACTCTGAATTCAAGTCCAATTAATACATAATGATTGTTTGTGTATGGACTCAGGGGGACTTAACATCTGTCAGGTTAACATCTGTCTACACTACTCAGTAGTGTATTGTATAAGGGATAGTTCACTCAAAAAAAATGTTTTGTCAACATTTACTCAACCTCTTGTCATTTCAAACCTGTATGACTTCATTTCTTCTGTGGAGCACAAAGATGAATAACATAAATATCCTGGTCACTCTTTTCAATATAACGGAAGTGGATAAGGTCTGGGTCTATCATACTTCAAAAGGACACAAATGCTCCATAAAAATACAATTAATTATTGCAGAACTAGATCAATGATTCATTGTAAATATCTGATACAAAAGAATGATTTGTTCACAAATCGAACATGACTGGTTGTCTCATGAATGTGCCAAGAAGAGATAGGGCAGATGTCAGGACTTTCAGTGAAAAATGACTTGAATTTCAGTCTGTTCCCCACACAGTGTTATCGTATGACTATCGTATGAAGTCTATATAGCATACAAGACTGTTTTTATAATACTTGTATGGTTCATATTTGCCACTCTAGCACTTGACAGCCCAATCCCTCATTTTCTTTCATTATATTCAAAATGGTGGCAATGCCATGACTTTTCAAAAAGCATCTTTTATGTTTCACAAAAAGAAGAAAAAAAACATTTGGGTTTAAAATAAAATTAGGATGAGTAAATGATGAGAATTTTCATTTAGTGCTGAATTGTTCCTTGATATTTTAAACATTTCCAATACACTGGTTTTACAGTCTGATATTATGATGTACTATATGTTAATATGTTAATATATCCTGTCATTGATTTGTAAAGATATTTTAATTGGTCAAACACTATGATAAAAAGTCATTTTTTTTTCACACAACCTAATAATAATAATAATAATAATAACAACCCTTACATGTCCATGCTCTTATATAGTATAGTAATATATAATAACCTGTCAATGAGAATTCTAAAATAATGAAATAGCAGTCATTCCAGGTGGTGATTCACACCACTCTCTCTCTATCTTTGTGAGGCTGGATTAGATCAGTTTGAGTGTGAGATAACCAGTCAACTATGCGAGTGTTTTTGGTCTGCAGGTATGTGATGGTTATCACAGTAACGTCAGAGTTACTCACTTATAGAAAATACACACCTCTGGTTTCAACATGACTGAAGACCTTTCCCACACCTTATTAGGGGGTTGAGAAAAAAGGCCAGAAGGACTAAATTATGTTTTAATGTGAATCTGTAATACCAAAAAGGTGTGTATTACGGTTAGGACTAGCTTAAAAAACAGACGTGCACGTTCTTTATATAAAATCTGAATTCATAATTTATTAGGATCATTATACAGAACAGTTTAAAAATCATAAACTGTTGACACAAAAAGTGTCACGTTTAAATTTGTGCACAATAAACCAATGCATTCACCAACATTGTGACAGATTGAAAACACATTTTTCTTCATCGTCTTGTGTTCTACTATTAGCTAATTTTTTATATCCATTGTTAAATGTTTTGAATTAAATCTTTATTTTAGAGTTACATTTAGTGCAACTAGTGGGGCGCAAATGACACACTTTATCATTAAAATGTTCTCATATAAAATCGCATTACAAAAAATCCCCACCCATCCATGTTTGTAAATCTAATAAATTGATTGGCTAATTAGAGCAGCCGTCCCAGGTCTGCTAACTGATTGGCTAATTGGTGACATATTGGAGAAATCAGGACGAATTAGGGTGTTATTTGTATGTGGTTAGTTTTTGGTGGTCTGTCAAATGTCAGCCTATTTCTCAGGCAACTTTAATGTTATATAAAAAATTAATGCACAAAATCACAGAGAAGTTTATTTTTCTATTTCCAAGAGGTGATTAGACTAAGTACAAATAAACAGTAACATTCGCCATGCCATTAAAAACACATAAGTCATGATGAAATTAAAAGTATATGGTTGAGTGTGTGTGTGTGTGTGTGTGTCTCGTCTTGTGGAATGTGTGTGTCTAGCTGAGATCCGATTCCACAGCATTTAAAACACAAAGACATTTCTCTCTCTCTTGCTCCCTCTCTGATTATAAACAGCTGTGGACTTTTTTGCCTTACATTTGGACAGAAAATACTAGGCCAGCTTCCCACATCAAAACACACACACACACACACACAAGGGGGCTGGTGATCCAGAAAATGTCTTTTGCATGTGAGGTTTACCTCTTTTTCATAGTATTGCTCCCTCTCTATTTCTTTTTCAGCCCCTCTTTTTTTGCTGTAGTGTGAGCGTGTAGCAGGAAATAGTTCTGCTTCAGTTGGGCCGGATCATGTTTCAACTGAGTTTAACATTGAGAGGATGTGTGTGTGTAATGTGTCTGAGTTCATTATGGATCACTATGCATAGCCGTCACTCTCGGTTGTCTCTCTAGACTGCAATCTCATGACTGAATCTGTCTGTGCATGTGGAACGTCATATAAAATGTGCTTTCTGCATATTTTAACTTACTGTACTGTGACTGTAGTCTGCTTTATGAGTTCTTTACTGTGAAGGTCTTAGTAGCACCATTGGATTGAGCCCAACAACAACAGAGCGATACAGATGACGTCCAAGCCTCCGTTCCATATGAGAATGTATATTATAGATTTCAGGAAGGGTTACAGTCATTATTTTTCAGGAGTATTTGAGCACAATACATGCTATTTTTGGCAAAGTAGTATTTAGTAGAAAATATGCCTACTGTGATTTTCTCAATCAATTTGACTCATATATATAGTTAGATTAAACTCAGATTGAAACCGAAATCTTGATAATCTTTTATTCCGTATTATGATGTAGATCCAAGCTAAATGGCTTCTAGTATAGAAAAACTAATTGCTGACTGGCACTCCATTTATTTTTTCTATTGGAAGTGGATTAATTTGTTAGATTTGTTGTAATTTGCTAATTACTGTCATCTCAATGTGAGTGACAAAGTGTAAAAAGTTTTAAAAAACCATGATGTCCACAAATAAATTATATATTGTATTATAATTAAACACTGCAATATCGTGCAACATAACCACATTTCCCTAAAAAAAACACTGGAAATAAATATTGTTCTTATACAGTTTTACATACTGCTTTTTAAACAATAGATGGTATATAAAGTGCAGTATTTGTAGTTAGCAGTATAATAGTATTCCATTCCAGGCATAGATGCTGTCACCTAGATTCTGAGACAGCAGTGCACCTTGGTTTTAAAATGGGAAGGTTTTTTTTTTTTCTCAAAGAATGACTTCATTTTTCCTGTTCTAAAAAAAGAAGGGAATCCCGCCAGCCCATTCTGAGCAAACTGATAACACCTGTGACTCAATAAGAAGGCTTTCCCCTTCCGAGGACCACAAACTGACAGCTTAATGTCTGCTTTAAAACTTCTTACTCACTGTGTCTCTGTTTCCAGCTGTTTCTCGCTGAATTACAGTCTGACATTAATATTGCTATAAAACCTACTGTGTAAATTCATCTCGATGATTTGACTGAACAAATCTCATAAACAAGACATGCAAAAATTCATTTAAACTATTATCCTTTATTGATTCTTTAGGAGAAATTTGATTTTGACACACACTATATTCAATTGAGACATCAGCAAGTGATGAAACCGCAAGTGATGAAAGATTTAATCAATCTTTAATGTTTCTTTCTTCTGTAAAACACAGAAGAAGATAATTTGAATGTTTTTGTTTATAATGAACATCAGTAGAGTCCAAAACAACATTGGATCCCATTGATTTTTATTGTATGGACAAAAAGACAGAGATTTTTGAAAATATTTTCTTTTATGTTCCCGAGAAGAAAGTCATGCACGTTTGAAATGACATTTTTTTAAATGAATTATTTATTTTAAGTATCCTTAGAATGAACTGAAAATATATGTTTTTTACATCTTGTTTTATATCATGTAAATTCAAATTTCATCTTCAGCCATACATGTATTCATGATCATGCATACGATATGGTAAGAGAATTACAGGAGTGTGTCCTAAACCCTGAACATTTGACCGTTAAATGTCAATTTGCACTTATTTGACATTCAAATCAACAGATCCAGATCTCAACAACCAATCCAATCTATTTGCATCAGTGGTTAGAAAAGTTGGTCAGGAGATACCAAAGCACACACGGACATGTGCGCATGCTCATGGTTATTAAGTTTTTATTTTTACTATTCTTTTCCTATCTGTTTGCAGACATATATCGGCTCTATTTTAGCAGCAGTAAACCCTTATCAGAGTCTGTCAGATCTGTATGATGCCACAGCCATAGAACAATACAGTCGACATCACCTGGGCGAAATCCCTCCTCACATCTATGCCATTGCTAACGAGTGCTACAGATCACTGTGGAAGCGCTCCAACAACCAGTGTGTGCTCATCAGGTATGTTTCTGTATTGCATTGCTCACCGTTATGCATTTAACTAACCAGTGGTTCCTGCAGGCTTCATTTCAACTGCTCTGTTTTTTTTTTCATTTTCGACTCTCTAATTTTCTTTTAATTATCAGACAGTCTGACTATATAGTTTTCTGCCGTGACTTTAACTCTCAAGTCTGACCTCTTGCTAAGGTGTGAGGTCAAACTCATGGCTGCCCGGCAGCACTCATTACACAAGCATGCATAGGTTAAAGGTGGCAGACTGCTGTTTTTGTTCTTTGCACTGCAGATTTCTCATTGGCTTTAGTGAGAGAGAGCCAATACAAATTGGCAGAATACCTGACCGCTGTGGCCAAGCCTAGACTAAGAAAAGCCCTGAGCATGTACAGACTCAGCAAACATGCGACATTGATAGGACTACCAAAATGAGACAGGCTTTTCTATTACTGCACAAAATCGAGCTAGAAACCGAAGTGTACTTCTTAACTACAGCTGTATCTACAGTACACACAATGTGAGAATGCTTTCTTTTGCGATTTTTACAAACTTCAACAGAATTTCAATGGAAATCTAATACTTCCTAACTCCCAGACCTGCAGGATGAAACCACAGCAAGCACAAACAAGCCTTGCCTTATGAAAAGGGCAAGCAGTAGGACACAAACACAACACTGAAAGTAACTTTGCACAGGCAAAAAATAATGGTATATTTAGGAACAACAATTTTTCAGTGATATCTTTACTTTTCTATAATATGGTACATGTCCTGTGACATTTCCATAAGGCACAAATCTCTTTCTCTGTTGTTAAAACTATGAGATAAACTATAATATTTAATAATTTATAATTAACCTAGAATGAAAAATATCAAATTTTACACACTTTAAATGTCTCTATTCCCCTTAAATGATTTATTTATTTTGGTCTGTCCCACAGCAATTTATAAAACAAGTCTGTTGTGCTCAACAAGGCTGCATTTATTTAATTGAATAATAAAACAATTTAAGATAACATTTTTCTGTTGTAATATATTTTAAAATGCAATTTATTCCTCTGATGGCAAAGTTGAATTATCAGCAGCCATTACTCCAGTCTTTACATGATCCTTCAGAAATCATTCTAATATGATGATTTGCTTCTCAATAAATATTTCTTAATGTTGTCAATGTTAAAAACAGTTGTGCTGCTTAATATTTTTGTGGAAATCGTGATGCTTTTTTTTTTTTTGGATACTCTGATACATTTTTTGTAACAATTTAAGTCCTTACTCTCACGTTTGGGTCAATTTAATATGCCCTATTAATTTCTTAGAAAAAAAAGAACAGTAAACTTCTTGAACAGTGATGTTCATGTATTTGTATATGGAATATTTATTGCTTGAACAATGTGTTAGTTCATTATTGGGCCAGTAAAGCTTGAAATTATCTCGAAAGGCTCCTTGAATAAAAGCCAGAATGTAACAGCCCTCTGCTGGCCACATCAGCTCATTACAACTTTCAGCTAATATTCATCAACCAGCACTGATATTTTCTTTGTGTGTGTCAGTGGGGAGAGTGGAGCAGGTAAAACTGAGAGCACGAAGATGATTCTGCGCTTTCTGTCTGCAATGAGTCAGCAAAGTGTGGCGCTCTCAACTGCAAAGAGAGCATCATCTCATGTAGAGGAGGCAATTCTGGAGAGCAGGTTTGTACATATATTAAATAACTCAAAACACTCCATATTAACAGTGTGCTCACTCATATGCATGAATGCATCTGTCTCTCTGTCTCTGTAGTCCAATAATGGAGGCCTTTGGAAATGCTAAAACAGTTCATAATAACAACTCCAGTCGCTTTGGGAAATTCATCCAGCTTCATTTCAGCCAGCATGGAAACATCCAGGGAGGAAGAATCACAGACTGTATCCTCTGTTTGGATTGTTGGATGTGTTGTTTGGATGTGTCAACTGTTAGTTCACGTCTTTAGCTTTATTTCATTACCTGTGCTGTGATAGTGTCTCTTTCTTGCATTTGCCTTGACTTCATTTTTTCATCAACCAGACCTTTTAGAAAAGGTGAGTTTCTTATATTCATGAAACTTTTGCATGTATGATTGTGTCCGGGCATCTGTGTCATTTATGTGGGTCACTGATCATGTCTTTGTTTGACTCTTATTGTCTGTGTTTCTCTCAGAATCGCGTTGTGCGTCAAAATCCTGGGGAAAGAAATTATCACATATTCTACGCTCTGCTGGCCGGAACCAGCGCAGAACAGAGGGGTATATATCTGAACAAATTAATTTATGTTTTGTTGACACCAGTTTTATTTTAGTATCATTGAGGCAGTGCTATAGTATTTGGATTTTGCAGTTAGCTGAAATAGAAAAAGGTTACGATTATATTTTATGTTATTTCAGTTAACAATATTTAATTTCAAGTAATTATTTTTTTATGGTTTTAGTTACTATAGATTAATACAGCAACCTTGGTTAAACACTAATACATAAATTAGCTTTTCAAGTCCAAATTGTGATCGATGACTTTGCTATTCTTTTTGTGTGCAAAACTGTGCACCTTTGGTTCTGTCACGGTCAGATGAGACAGAGGTCAGGAGGTTATAGTATCACAGGGAATCAGTGCTGTTTGTTACACAGTATCAGTTTGTTTAAGATCTGTGTTTGTCGCTCTCACTCATTTTCTCACAGAGTCATTCTCCCTTTGCCCTCCGGAGAGCTTTCACTATCTGGGTCTGTCTGGATGTGTGAAGGACAAAGCCATTAATGACACAGAAACTTTTCAGGAAGTGCTGGTAAGACAGTCACAACATCACTGTATGGTTACTATTAAGTACCATTTACATTTTTACTATTTTCTCAGGATACTTTCTACTTTCTCTATTTTTTAAGGATTATTTAATGAATCAAAGTTCAAAGAAACAGTATTTCTTTGAAATATACATTTTTGTAGCTCCCTGAAAGTCTTTACTAAAAGTATAAATTTCTTTAATAAAATTGTATTGACCTCAAACTTTTGAACAAGTGTATAAATGTATTAATACTGTTGTCTTGTGTTTTAATGCTGGTTGACTGTGTTTTGTGTGTTAGAATGCTCTGAGGACAATGCAGTTTGGAGAAGAGAACATCAAGGAGGTGTTGAGGCTCCTGTCAGGAATCCTGCATGTGGGAAACATTGAGTTTTTAACAGCAGGTGGAGCACAGGTCTGCTCTAAATCAGGTAAGCGCTCCTCCACTCTCCGCTCTGTTTGTCTTTGACCTGATTGTTGAACTTATGATTGATTAGTATAGATTGCTGGTATGAACTGCATTACATTTATATTAATATGTAAATGCAAAATATGTGTATGTTTAGCTCTCAGTAAAGCTGCAGATCTTTTGGGGTTGGATTGTGCCCAGTTGGCTGAAGTTTTGACCCACAGATCCATGATCCTCAGAGGAGAAGAGATCAGTACACCTCTCACTGTAGAGCAGGTAACGGGTGTAACATGTTTGTTTCCTATCAAACACCACAACTTAACTTCTTAACACAATATTTACAAACACTTTTCAATTCAGTACCAGCATATTACTGCTAAGTGTAAGAAAATCACTGAGAGAATGAGTAAATAAATAGTATGAGATTGAGAAAATCAGCAAGATAATACATGATACCAACAGTCAAGTCACACTTGAAAATCAGGGTTACAAATCGGTGGAAAACGTTTGGTAAATTTCCGGAAACATTCCATAATTTTGGAAAATTTTTGGAAACAGCACAGATATCATCAGAATTATTCTGTACTCAACAAAAACATGTCTAGAAACTCTCTCTCCCTCTAGAGGACTTCACCTGTAACTGCATTCTGTTAATAAACATTTCACCTTTCTCACTCCACCTTTTTATCACTGTATGCATAGAGAGGACAACATCTGTATAAGGTCTCACAAACATCCCATCACAAGATGTGTTTGCTTTATTTAATTCATATTTGAATAAATATATAACATTTATAATTAAACATAACTACAGAGCTTTTGACACACACACACACACACACACACAAAACAAGTAAGTGTAAGACTGAAATTGACTGAAGTGGAAGTGGAAGACTGAAACCTTTATATATATATATATATATATATATATATATATATATATATATATATATATTAGGGGTGTAACGATACGCGTATTCGTATTGAACCGTTCGGTACGACGCTTTCGGTTCGGTACGCGGTACGCATTATGTATACCGAACGGTTCGTTGGAGTAATTAATTATATTTGAAAAAAAAAAAAAAGAGAGAGAGAGAAATATAATGATATGCGTTCAACAAGGTAGCCCAATAACCCAAACAACGTAACAGGCAACGCCCCTGACACTCCCGAAGAAGAAAAAAACACCATCTTATATGTTTATGTTAGGCTACTCAGCAGGCGCTCGCTCACTCAGTACGCGCTGAAGGCTCGTTGCAAAATAGCCAATGCGTTTAACAGACTAGAAATGAGAAGATCCTCCAATAACCAACAGGTCGGGTGTTTGGGTGCACTTTGGATTCCCTTTAAGCTATAATGGTGATGGCAAGAGAGTGGTGGATAAAAAAACAACGGTATGTCGCATCTGCAACATGACAGGGTACACCAGCGGGATTACAAAAAAAAAAAAAAAAAAACACTAGCGGGAATATCTGGGATATATGCGTCAGTACTATCTGGGAAAAGACGAAAAAAAGGAGAAACATGCACGCAGCAAACTATCCCTGCAGCATTTAGACACTAGCTTACAGGGAATCCAACCCAAACACCAGACCTGTTGGTTATTTTAGGATCTTATATTTCTGGTCTGTTAAATGCATTAGACATTTTGCAACGAGCCTTCAGCGCGTGCTGAGTGAGCGAGCGCCTTAGGGGCCGTTCACATATCGTGCCTAAAAACGCATGGAAAACGCTAAGCGCGTCTTTCTCCTCCTTTCCAAAGCGCTCGGGCAGAAGCGCTCATGAGGCGTCTGTCTTTGCTAAGCAACAATGACGTGCTCTCTCCATGAGACGTGGAAATTTCAGCGAAGGATAAATGGATTTGCAGCTCTAAAAATCGCTTGCAGTAGCTCTGCTACTAAATTTATTTCAAAATTGCAATCCATATACAACTATGATCAGCTGATCCTTCATCTTGGCTGAGCTCTCAACGTTGTTACGGGAAAGGATGAAGCTGATTGGTTAGTTCTTGTCACATGACCCGCGGTGCGCTTGCGGCATTCTGAAAAGTTGAGATGTTTTTACATTTTGCTGTATCTAAAACGTATCGAACCGAACCGAACCGAACCGTGACATCAGTGTATCGTATCGAACCGAACCGTGAATTTTGTGAACCGTTACACCCCTAATATATATATATATATATATATATATATATATATATATATATATATTTTCCCCCAGATTAATCAAATGTAAACCTTAATTAAGTATATTTAAGTAAAGTAAAGCTTTATTCTTTGTAGTCAGAATAATAACACAAATATGCCTGTGTGTGTATCAGGCAGTGGACTCGCGGGACTCTATGGCGATGGCTCTGTACTCTCAGTGCTTTACTTGGATCATTCGTAAATTGAACAACCGTATCAACGGCAGTGAAGACTTCCGATCCATCGGCATCCTGGACATCTTCGGATTTGAGAACTTTGAGGTGAGAGCCATTATGATGAGTTTTGAACCTGCTGGTCATGACGAGTGTTATTCTATTCTTTCTGCTTGATGTTTTTCTTCCTCTTCTCAGGTGAACCGGTTTGAGCAGTTTAACATTAACTATGCAAACGAGAAGCTTCAGGAGTATTTCAACAAGCACATTTTCTCTCTAGAACAACTTGAGTACAACAAGTAAGTAAGGTCATTACAAATTTGAACACTTCACCGACAGCAAAACTCACTTCGAAGGCAACCAAGGCACACGGCAAACATCTAATTCTCTGCCATTTATTTCTTCGTGTTTGTTTGTGTTCATAGAGAAGGGCTGGTCTGGGATGATGTCAACTGGATGGACAACGGAGAGTGCCTTGATCTCATAGAGAAGGTAAAAACACGAACACAGACCCATTTAGAATTAAACACTGTCTACATTCTGACGCTACTGTATGTATCTGAGTCTGTCTGTGCGTGTGATTTCTCTGCAGAAGTTGGGTTTGCTCGCTCTCATGAACGAGGAGAGCCATTTTCCTAAAGGCACTGACGGCACGTTGTTGGAGAAACTCCATAGCCAGCATGCTGTAGGTCATACACAGACATCATCATTTTTCTGAAGGGCAGCAGGTTTACATGAATAAGAGCTGTAAGCAAGAATGTAACCAAAGAGCCAAAGCAAACTTTTAACCCAACACAGATTTGAATATCAGGCATAAAATCACCCTGAATATTGGAACTGCTGTGTAATCACTAATCTATATCTCTCTCCATCTTATTAGAGGAATCAGTTCTATGTTAAGCCTCGTGTTGCAGTTCACCAGTTTGGAATCAAGCATTATGCAGGAGAGGTACAACACCCTCTTTTTTATTTTTTTATTTTTTTTTTACTTTTTTATGATTTATATATGAGTAAATTAGCATTTGTAAGCATCTTTCAACAACCAGTGACATTATACTCAGATATCAAGTTTCATAATAGTGTTTCATATTAGATCATATTTCATAATATGCAGGTACAGGTACAGATGCTGCTTATAAAGTAATATAGCTTGTAATTTTAATGTGCATAGTTTTTTTGTATTTCTTAAGAGTCAAGAGGCATTATTATTTATTAACTTAAGCAGTGTTTTATTAAATATATGATTAAATAGACTTTTAATTTAAATAGACTTTTTTAATTACAGCCACTAAGTTGTTGATCATATTAATATACATTAATACATACAATAAATGTAGTTATGAAATGATAACTTTAGCATTTTTAATAAGATAAGTGCATAATTTGGATATTTCAAAACATTTATATTATAAAAAAAATTATTTGTACGGCAAAGTTTCATTTGGAAAAATAAAGATAAATTGTAGTCTCTTCACCTGTAGTGCGCTGGATATATCATGTGTTATGGTGTATATAATAGAGAATGTTACCTGTGGTCAACATCCGCTTTACAGGTGTCATGTCTCAGATTAATATCCTGCTTTTTGTCTCCAGGTTGTGTATGATGTCAGAGGAATCCTGGAGAAGAACAGAGACACTTTCAGAGATGATATTCTCAACTTACTCCAAGAGAGCAGGTGTGTGTGTGTGTGTGTGTGTGTGTATGTACTGTATGTATGTAGTTGTGTGATTGTTCTCTGTGAGGTCATTTGTTCACATGCTCCTGTTCCATGCTCAGGCTGGATTTTGTGTATGATCTTTTTGAGCGAGTGAACACCTGGACTGGACAGGACACAGTCAAGTGCGGCTCAAAGTATCGCAGACCTACTGTTAGCTCCCAATTTAAGGTAAGAAACTACAACTCCCATAATGCTTTAGAGTAGGTAAACAGTAACTAAATTTAAATGCTAACAAGATATTTGACTGGATATATTTTCCTCTTATTTCTGCAGAAATGTTTAACAAGTCTGTTTAACTAAAGAAAATTCCATTAACATTTTGTAACAGATTATTTATTTCTGTCTACCCAGAATTCATTGCACTCCCTGATGTCTACCCTTAGTACCTCCAATCCATTCTTTGTACGCTGCATTAAACCCAACAATAGTAAGGTATGTGTCTCACACACAAATGAATGAACATTAAATGTCTGCTTCTTAACCCAAGAAGCAGATTGTGTGTCAGTTTGTGTAACTTTGTATTATGTTCAGGGTGGAATTAATGGTGATATCCAGTTTTGAGTGGTTTCGTTTATTTTGAGAATGCCAGTCAGCTCAAATTTATGGGACAGGTTCCAGTGCAGACATCTACAACATATCAAATAGACACGCACACTATCAGATGGTCATCATGTATGTGGCTGTATATCTCTCCATTTTCAGTAGCGACAGAAGGATATTACATCATTTACTCGATGTGAAGATTTAAGTCTCCTTTGAGAGACACAGACACATGCTCTGCACACTTTTCTATTCAGACTGCATTGGACTCGAGGCCATTCAGCAGGCTGCCTATTAACTCTACAGCAGATGTGTGTTTTGTGTATGTTAGATTCTCTTTGTGGACTTGTTTGAGGTCAGTGCAGTGGTGTTAATGGGACGCATCAATTCTGTTCCATTCTACTTTTGCTTTCAGATCATGCATAAACTAATCTATGCCGAAGTAAATCAATTTGCAAATTCAGCCTCATGCAGAAGTCAGAAGTATATACTATATCTCAAATTTATATTTACTATGTATACATTATTTAAATTATATATATAAAAAGCACCTCTGGTAAACAAAATAATAATAAGAGAGTAATAATTATAATAGTTAAAAACTGAAATAATTTAAGAGAAATCAAACAGACACGTGATAATTTTTTTGACTTATTATTGTTTCCCTTTTTTCTTTTCAAATAAACTTGACTTATAGTAAATAAAAATATAGATAAAATATAAGCTAAAAATGTATAATTTTTTAAAATTATGTCTATCATGTATAGCATCTATCAATTTATCTGTTTTAAATTTTTAGCGATGTATTTCATATTCAATTCTTATTAAAATAGTTCTTCAGTAAAAAAGGATTATTATAATCATTTATAATATAAATATACAATGTTTTGTTTATTAACTAATTTACAATTATGTATGATATCTCTTTATAAGTCTGGCTTTCTGTCAATTATATTTTAGTTGTATGTCTATGTCTATCTCTCTCTCCGCTGTTCCCCCACTTTATTTGAATGTAAACAGCTGGGGTGGCTTCTGCCCCTTTTCTACCCACAATGCATTTTCTCTCCAATGTCCCCTTCCCCCTTTGAACACAAATTAGCCCAGCATGGGTCTGATCTCCAAGGCAACCAGCAGTGTGTGAATGAGAGCGGAGAGGTTGGGTGTGTGTGTGTATGTGTGTGTGTGTGTGTGTGTGCGAGCTGACCAGTTGATCACTGGCTCGTTGAGAACATACAGTCGCTCAAAGCTGCTGACGGTCACAGGATGAGAAAGGACACATTACTGTACAGTAAGCTTTCATATATCATTAAACTAAACTGTCAGCCAGTTGTTGAAAAACAGCATTGATGCGATGTTTAGACAGATGCTTAGAGTTTTTCCAGATGTTTGAATAACCATTTGACTGTGACATAGTCTTCAATTATATGAGTGGTCAGATATCTGTTTCCCT
Organism: Carassius auratus; assembly: GCF_003368295.1. Classification (NCBI taxonomy): domain Eukaryota; kingdom Metazoa; phylum Chordata; class Actinopteri; order Cypriniformes; family Cyprinidae; genus Carassius; species Carassius auratus. Next base: position 22,015,812 of record NC_039244.1, on the reverse strand, counting down.
GTTGAGTAATGAAGATGCTTATTAAAGAAGAGATTTATGAAAACTGTTTGCACTATTCTGATGGTTTGTTTCTTAAAGGGATAGTTTTAGGGATAGAAACAACATTGGACCCCCGTGACTTTCACTGTTTGCACAAAAACACTGACACATTTTTCAGAATAACGACTTTTGTGCTTCTAAGACAAAAGAAAGAGAATCCGGTTTGGAACAACATGGCTGAGTAAATGAAGATAGAATTGTCATTTTGGGTTGAAATATCCCTTTTATTTTTTTATTTTTAGGAGACGATTAAAGAGACATGTTGTCCCTCCCCCCATGAAGCACTCTGACATTGATCCTGTCTGCTTTCTCTGACTTGTGCTGCATGTATCAGTATGTTAATATGCTTCTGACTATAATGAATGATTGTGTGAGTGTGTGTGTGTGTGTGTGTGTGTGTGTTAGTATTGACCTTAGGCTCACAGAGCTCATTCACCACTCATCTCCTCATCTCACTTTCATTCTGGTTCATTCCTCCTTCCACAGAGATGACATTTAGAAGTGGGGATCATAGTGCCCCATTTCCGACCTCACCCCCACACAGGGTCAGAGGTCAGGAGGAGAGGGGGTGGTGATGTCCTATTAAGTGTGTTTGAAGAATGAACCCACTCAAAGCTCACCCAATCTATATTTGAAAGCAGAATAAATTCAGCTAATTTAGATTTTTTTTAGAAGGGTGAAGAAACTGTAGAAATGTAAATTGTTACAATGTCTTTCTTTTGCAGATGCCCAATCAGTTTGAGCAGTCTGTAGTCCTCAACCAGCTGAGATATTCTGGGATGTTGGAGACAGTTAAAATCAGGCGTTCTGGGTTTCCGGTTCGGAGAACGTTCAAGGATTTCTGTGCCAGGTTTGTCCCCCAAACACAACAAACTCACATATTTCTGCTAAAAAATGTATTTGTTCTGAAACCTTTTCATTCTGGTTTCCTTTTTTTAGTGAAAATACACAGAGATTTTATTCAAGTTTATATAAGTCTTTTCTATTTCTTTTGAAATCAATAGATTCACAGTGTTCACTCACTTAAAGTCTTGTGTTTAGACTCTTTTTTAATCACCATTTTATTTTTTATTTGTCAGGTACTATGTGTTGATGAGGGGTTTGGTTATGTCAGATGACCCAAAGGGGCGGTGCCTCCTTCTTCTGCAGCTCTATGACAGCAGCAGTGCTGAATGGCAGCTGGGAAAAACCAAAGTGAGCAACAATGTGTATCTTTGTGGGTAGCTGGCATTAAATAGTTTATAAAATGCAGTTGAATAAGAATAAGGTTTAGCAGCATTGCATATTGTTTTCCAATTTAATGTGCATGAAGTTGTATTATAGACACTGAATATTTTTATTTGAATATATATATTTTAAATAAGCTATTGAAGGCAGAAGGTGACTAAAATAATAAATAAGTGGTGATCTTGGTCCTGAGATCACTTTCTCCCTTTTAAATTTGTATAAATTCTAACTTGAAAAAAATGTCTTTAAACTTTTTTTGAATGCACCAGCTACCCAGAATGCTGAATAGAATAGGTTTTGTGCAAGTAAAACAGTTTGAGAGATACATACCTTTACATCTAAACTTAATTTATTGGATTTCTGGTGTGAATGATGCCTATATATCGGTTGTTTTTAGGTGTTTATGAGAGAAAGTTTGGAGCTGCGTTTAGAGAAACAAAGAGAAACAGAAGTGCTCAAAGCGGCTTCAATTATTCAAGCTCATATACTGGGCTACAGAGCACGGTAAACACACTTACACACAGTGTTGGGGTTAACGCATTACAAGTAATGTGAGTTATGTAATCAGATTACTTTTTCAAGTAACTAGTAAAGAAACGCATTACTTTTTAATTTACAAGAAAGTATCTGAGTTACTTTTTCAAAAAAGTAACGGCAGTTACTTTCTTTTCCCATTTATTGACTGACAAGTCTCCTGTCCCCATATTGGGAGAAATCGGAAATACAGAGGCGTTGTCTGAGCAAAATGAATTACAACAGTGAAATGCAAACTCAGAATATGACGCAATCCTGCAATAATTAAATATGTTAAATAACACAAATGTATCTAATCGCATTTTGTTAACTAATGTCTTTGCTGCTGACTTTTGATGATCCAGTTCAACCGTACTAATAAGCAAAAATTACTTTAAATAAACTATTAATTGTTCTTCACTGTTTTTTTATTTATTTATTATTATTACTGAAGAGTGTTGAACCTGAATTTACTTTTCCTTCATCCTTTGGTTTATTCATATTTATTTATACTCTTTTTGGTATGAAAGGGCTTTTACATTTGCTATAAATAGAACTTCTTATATTAAAAACAATCAAGCCCTGCTCATAGTTAAATAGTAACGCAAATGTAACGCAAAATTAACGTAACGCATTACTTTACATAAATAAAAGTAACTAAATAACTGAATTTAGGGAGTAATGCATTACTTTTAAAAGTAACTTTCCCCAACACTGCTTACACATGTTTATTCACACACTCACTTCCAGTTGGTGCCATCTCTCATGTACTCCTCTGTTTCTGCTCTCTCCTGGATATAGGACGCAGTACAGGCGGTTGTTGCAGTGCATTGTTGTCATTCAGAAAAACTACCGCGCAATGTATTGGCGGCGGCGTTTCCAGATGATGCGCTGGGCCACAGTGACCCTGCAGAAGAGACTCAGAGGGCAAAGGGCACGACAGCTCTACATTCACCTTTTAGAGGAGAAGAGAAAGAGAGAAGAAGAAGAAGAGAAGAAACGAAGAGAAGAGCAGGAGGCGCTAGAGAGGTAGGCTGTTAAATTGCCTGTATTTTCTATGTTTATGTTTATATTGTTTGTTTCTAAGTTTCGGATTTTCTTGTGATGTTTTTTTTACAGAGAGAGACAGCGCATGGAGTTGGAGTTCCTAGCACAAGCAGTTAGTGAAACATCTGTCTATCAGTCTATCAACTTGTTTGACATGATTATTTATTAGTTAATTTGGATAAAAATTGGTTAATTTTCATTTGAATTACTTTTGGTTTCAGTGCAACATTCATGTGACATACAAGCGATAGTCTGTTTATGTAGAAAGTTGGGTAATGCTGTCTTTTCTCTCTGTTCAACACAGGCAGAGGAAGCTCGAAGATTAGAGGAAAAAAATAACAATGAGCAGATTCAAAATTTCTTGACCGAGAGTGCCACACCAGACAGTATTATACCAGAGAGTAGCCCACTTCAGAACGGCCCGCCTGAGAACCCTGAACCTTTCTCTATGGCAGAGAAGTCACTGGTGGAGCAGGTGTTTGATGAAGTGTTCGAGGGAGAGACAAACCAGGCATCACAGGTGGAGGAGATCTTGCGTTTGGAACGTGAGATTGAAGGCCTGCGGCGACAAAAAGAGGCTCAGGAGCAGAGTCTAACCACACAGTCGTTGCATCGCCTGCAGTGGCTGCGTGATCAGGAGCTGCGCAGGCTAGAAGAGGAGGCCTGCAAGGCTGCGCAGCAGTTCCTCACCTCACTTAACTTCGATGAGATCGACGAGTGTGTGCGTAACATCGAAAGCTCGCTGGGAGGGTCACAGCAGGAGGGAGCCAGAGGTGAGGAAGATGAGGTGGATGAAGGCCTGGGAGTGGACGAAGATGGGTTTAAAGACTCTCCTAACCCCAGCGAGCACGGTCACTCTGACGGACAGCGTACAAGCGGAATCCGCACCAGCGATGATTCCTCAGAGGAGGATCCTTATGCAAACGACCGTATGCCTCTGCCCCCTGCCCTGCCCATCATCATACCCTCAGCCTATCATGCTCCGCCCTTCAGCAGTGGCTTCACCTATTCTCATGCTGTTCAGGAAGAGGAGGCGGAGCTAATCCCTCCGGATGAAGATTCGGATTATGATGCAGATGATTGTGATGAAGGAGGCATCATCATGCGGCCTCCCAGCCTCCCACCTCACAATGACCACTGGTCACGTGACCACCGCAGCTCCTTGGCAACCAGCACCAGTGTTAGCTCGGGGGCATATCGCTTCAGCTCAGAGGGGCCACAGTCTTCTGTGAGTTTTTTTTACATGTTATGTAGAGTCAATTTAGGTTTCAATTATATTATAATAAATATTTGATTAGATTTTTCAATTGAGCTTTTTTATGATTTCAGTAATTATTCGATTTTCATCAGTTTGGGAATGTTGAGGCCCCTTTCACACTGCACGTCGGACCCGGCATATTGCCGTAACATTGCCGGGTCGCCTTCTGTGTGAAAGCAACCACATCCCGGGATTGATTCCGGCATTGAACCCGGGTCGGGGACCTAGTAACATTGCCGGGTTCAACCCGGGACGAGCTCTGTGTGAACAAAAGCCAGATCTAATGCCGTGTCAGAGTGATGACGCATGTTATCGCGCGACTCTTTTACCGGCTGTTTTGAAGGAAGATCAACGTTCACGACAAAAAAATATGTGCTAACGAAGCAGAAATCAGTTTGTTCCTCACTTTCCGAACTAAGGCTGAGATCGTTCGCTTGCTTCAGTGAAAATATAACGTGCCTGACGTTTTCGACTCGTACATTACACCCTGATGTCACGTTTCGTTAAGGGATCTTTGCCGGTTGTGTGGGGAAGCACGCACATATCCCGGGTAATCACTGGCAGTGTGAAAGTGCAAAATCTAGCGATCCGGGAACAATTGTCGGAACACTTTACCCGTGTATTCGCCGGAATGGCAGTGTGAAAGGGGCTTTGTAGAGCATGGAGAGATCAACACCAAGGTCATAGGTTTGAGTCCCAGGAAAGATATGAAATTAGAAATGATGTACTGTAAATGCAATGCAAGTCACAGTTCTTTTACAATATTAAATGTTTCTGCTGTATTTTTGGTCAAATAAAAGTGGCCTTGGTCAGCATAAGATATTTCTTTCAAAAACATAAAAAAACATCTTACAGATCCCAAACTTTTGAATGGAGATGAATGCTGTATCATGATTTCAAAAGCATGCAATTATGTTGTTGTTTTTTGCTGATGTGCATTTCTGTTTCTCAGTTTGAGGACAGTGAAGATGACTTCGATAGGTTTGACACTGACGATGAATCATCTTACCGGCGGGATTCTGTTTATAGCTGTGTCACACTCCCCTACTTCCACAGTTTCCTTTATATTAAAGGTACCTCTTTCTTTATGATGTTTGTTTGATTTCAGAGCTTGGAAGGCAATGTAATAAAATACATATCACTATTTATTTTTCTCCAAACAATTTCGCAGTTAATTTGCACGTGCAAACTTTAGTATTGTTGCTTATTTCAGCTATATGTGCATTGCCTATCTTTGCATTTCATTAACGGAAAGTCTAGACATACCTATAATCTTTGTCATCATCACATGTATGTTGCAGGTGGCCTGTTGAACTCCTGGAAGCGTCGCTGGTGTGTGCTGAAGGATGAAACATTCCTGTGGTTCAGGAGCAGGCAGGAGGCGCTCAAACAGGGCTGGCTGCTGAAGAAAGGTGGAGGCTCCTCTACACTCTCTCGGCGCAACTGGAGACGCCGCTGGTTCGTCCTGCGACAGAGCAAACTTATTTACTATGAGAACGACACAGAGGAGCGAATGAAAGGCATGCTGGACATGCATGAAGCCAAGTAAGACCTCAGGAAGTGCTAAACTTGTCAGTCAAAAAGACAAATTATTTTCTTTTAAAGACTGTAGCCTAATGACCTGTTCACTCCAAGAAAACTTTTTGTTGTTGCCGTAGAAATGTTTGATTTGAAATGGTACATAAAGCAGCAAAAAGACAACAAAGCATAATTAATTCTGTGTATGTTTGTTCTTTTGTTATTTCTCTCTTTCGTTTTGTGTGGTTCTGTTAGAGAGATTATTGATGTAACAGGGAAGGAGAATGGGATTGACATTGTCATGCCAGGGAGAACATACCACCTTGTTGCAGAAACTGCAGAAGATTCCAGGTAAGTGTTTGGTTTATATATATATATATATATTTTTAAATTGTGTGCTTCAAGCCTTGATGGTTGTTTCATAAATGTGTAGAAGTGTTGAACTGAGCTTTTTAAGCCATCTCTGTGTTGTGTGCAGTCATTGGTTCAGCGTGCTAAGTCAGGTGCACATGTCGACAGAACAGGAAATTCGAGAGATGCACGATGAACAAGCAAATCCTCAGAATGCTGTGGTTAGTATTACACACAAACACATACACTGAAATTTGTTCATAAGATATTTAGAAAAGATGATTGTGTTTTTTATAGGGCACATTGGATGTGGGAATGATTGATTCTGTATGTGCCTCTGACAACCCAGAAAGGTAAAAACACACACATATACAGTACAGTACTTATATGCACACTCTGTTCTCTTCCTGGCTTGTTGTGTTCATTGTTTTACATTTTATATTATTATATACTGTGTCTTTAACTTGTTTCTTTATTGCTAAATTTGATCTAAGAGCTGTTTTTTACTACACTTTGTGTACTATGAATATCGTTGGCTCTATCACAAATTGCTTCTGGATAAAGGAATCTGCTAAATGAATGTAAATGTTTAAACCAAATTTTAACTAGTTTTCCCTTTTATTCCGGGTAGACCATACAGTAAACCATACACATTATCATGTACAGAGATTAAAATATTGTAAATGTTTATGCTATTTTTCTCTCTTCAGGCCAAATGCCTTTGTTATAATCACAGCTCATCGTGTGCTACATTGCATGGCTGAATCAGCAGAAGAAATGCATCACTGGATCACATTGCTCCAACGCACCAAAGGAGACACACGTGTGCAGGGACAAGAGTTCATCATCAGGGGTGAGAGGTCACCTACTCAAGTTAAAAGCCAAACTCAGTTATTTATGGCTTGTCTGAAAATAATTGTATCATTCAGTTCACTCATGTAATAATGCAGTTACAGTTATTGTTTGAGAATGTTTCGTCATTGTTTCTAGTCACTCATAGAATCAGAGTGAAACCTGGATGAAAACCTTCACAGATTGAGGTTTGGTTAGAAAATAACGTGATCATTTTTTATAAAGATTATTTAAAACTTTATGTTTTTGTATTTAATATATTATGATTGTTTTTAATGCTTAATATACAAAAACATATAATGTTATTTAATTTAAAATAAATTGAGTTTAGAATTTATTTTATATCCTTTTTTAATCAAATCATATGCATAATGTGTATTATATAATTGACTTGAATTTTGGATTTGAAGGATTATTTCATATTTGGACAAATAACGAGAAAAATTATGTTATAATGTTTTACTAGGATGCCGTGAACTGCGAACTGAATTCAGTGTGAAAAATTGTCTAAGATCTCTTCCTGTCTGTTACTCCCTCTATTTCACTCTCCAGGTTGGCTGTATAAAGAGATTCGGGGCAGCAATCGTGGGAATCTTAAGTTAAAGAAGCGCTGGTTTGTGCTGACTCACAATTCTGTGGATTATTATAAAAGCTCAGAGAGAAACGCTCTTAAACTGGGCTCTTTAGTGCTTAACAGCCTCTGCTCTGTGGTCGTTCCTGATGAGAGAGTCTTCAGAGAGACTGGTCAGCATATTTATATGAACACGTAAATAACAGTTAGTACACCAACCGACCTTTACATTTTTCTCAGACACTAACTTATATTTGTTTGTGTGTAGGCTACTGGAATGTGAGCATATTTGGCCGTAAGCATTCATATAGGCTGTACTCTAAGCTGCAGACGGAGGCTAGTCGGTGGGCCAGCGCTGTACAGACGGTCATCGACAGCAAACCGCTCATCGATACATCCACGCAGCAACTAATTCAAGACATCAAGGTAACAAAAACACACACATATATGAACATACATTCACGTTTTTGTAACATCCTTTTTTTTAAAATACTGTTGTAAATGTTTGATTTCAGGAGAACTGTCTAAATTCGGAGGTGGTGGAGCAGATCTACAAGAGAAACCCAATACTGCGTTACACACACCACCCTCTACATACATCCCTCCTGCCTTTACCCTATGGAGATGCACAGCACAGCCGTGAGTAAAACACACACACACACACACTCACATATGCTCAAATAGACCCCAACCTTCTTCATGAACACTCTGTACATGCATGTTTTTAGCTGACAAAGAGAGAAGTTATGGCACGCTGCAGGCTGAGGCCCTCAAGCTCTTCAATGCTCTTCATCAGCTAGAGACGGCGGACAATCCCATCCCTCACATCCAGGGGCTCCTGCAGACGGCTCATGACCTACGACCCCTAAGAGATGAACTCTTCTGCCAGCTCATCAAACAGACAACACACCACCCAAAGCCAGCTGGCCCCGCCCACATCAGTGGCTGGCGAATAATAGCCTGCATGTGCTGCACATTTAGCCCCGCCTCCAGAAGTATTCTCAAATACCTGAAATTTCACTTCAAGAGGTCAGTGTGAATTTTCTGTGTGTGTATGTGGGGTATTTTGTTCTGTCAGGCTGACAGAAGGTTAAAAGAGAGAAATTAGATCATAAAATATCAAATCAGCACACTACCATTCAGTTTATGGTCAGTATAAGTTGTTTTTTTATTATTATTAATCTTATATATTTAAAAAAATATTAATGCAAAAACCTTTGTCAGTCTCATTAAGTAATTAGTCAAAGAGGGCCTTAAAATATAGGACCAACATTAAAAAAAAGAAAAGAAAACCTACCATTGTAGGCCTCAACACTACAATGTATAGTAAGAAAATTTATAAATATTTTACAAGTGTCAACAGTGTCATTAAATTTGTAGTGTTCTTAAAGACTTAAAGTGAGCCTTAATGACAACAAGAGTAATCTTGGCTGATTATGCCATTAAGAACATACCCAATGAAAGGAAGATCTAACTATGATTTAACTATGTCACAACTGATTAGACTTTTCTGTTCAGGACACGAGAGCTGTACCCAGGCACCGAGATGGAACGGTATGCAACCTTCTCTCAAGAAGCCCTACGGCATGTGCGTGGACGTGAGTGTGTCCCTTCACAGGAAGAGCTGAGGGCCATACTGAGCAGACAGGAAATGACATCCACAGTTTACTGCCACGGTGGCGGGTCCTGCAAAATCACCATCAACTCACACACAACTGCAGGAGAGGTACGTAAACACATCCACGCACATATGCATGAGCGCTTCAGAACCACATTAACCTGTGTGTGTGTGTGTGTGTGTGTGTCTGATGGTCTCCAGGTGGTTGAGAAGCTGCTGAAAGGTCTCTCAATGGAGGACTGTAAGAACATGTTCGCTTTGTTTGAACATAACGACATCACAGACCGAGCCATAGAGAGCAGGACTGTGGTGGCTGACGTCCTCGCTAAGTTTGAAAAGTGAGTCTCCCCTCCAGTTACCATCCCCTACAGTTATAGAAATATATAGAAAGAGAAAAATATTAAATACTAAATGTATACAGTTAAAACCATAACTCTAATACCATAGAACACAAAATCTGATGTAAAGTGATTAAAGGTGCTATGAAATGATTTAAAATGATCTAAAAGCATGTAAGCAAACATAAATGCATCAGAGGCAGAGAGAGCTTTCTGATTGGCTAAAAAAAAAAGAGTGGGTCGCTCCTCACACGTTAAGGCTGGTGTGATTTCTGTTAGGTACCATAGGGAGATTTAATGCATCATGTTACACAGAAAATCATTGTTTACAGCACATTTTATTTTTTATTTTATTTTTTTATATATGGAATAACATGAGGTGACATTCTCTCTCACTGTTTCTCTCATTAAGGTTGGCAAATAAAGGACAGGAAGGAATGGGCTGGAAGTTTTATTTCAAGCTTTTCTGTTTCTCAGAGCCTGAGAGCGTCCCTGCTGACAGTGTGGAGTTTGCATTCATGTTTGAACAGGTTTGATTTCACTTCTGGAACACATAAAACAACTGGGCTATTCAAATTTAACTCATTTAATTAATCACATTAATTGGCACATATACAAATATTTGCAGAGAATATTGTGGCAGTTGAAAAAAATGTGTAGTCATTACAAGAAGTGGCTTTAAAAGTCAATATATTGTCTACTTTCGATGTATGTGCACATGCAAACAACTGTGTTGTCTCACTGTTTTCTAAATCTTACATCTGTAGCACCACATTTATTAATATTAAGTGTCATGAGTGTAAAAAAATGTATCCTGAGTTCCCTGCATTCTGTTAAAGGGATAGTTCACCCAAAAATGAATATTCTGTCATTTACTCACTTTTAAGTTGTTTCAAACCTGTATGAGTCTCTTTCTTCTGTTGAGGACAAAATAAGATATTTTGAAGAATGTTGGTAACAAAACAGTTTACGGTAGCCATTGACTTGCATTGTATTTTTTCCCACTCTATGGAAGTCAATGGCTACCGTCAACTGATGAGCGACTTTTGTTCTCAACAGAAGAAACTCATACAGGCTGGGAATAACTTGTGGGTGAGATAATGATGACATAATTTTCATTTTTTGGATGAACTACCCTTTAAGTATGCATGTTCATAGTTTTTAATAATGAAACTAACAGAGCTTTAGGGTTATTTCGTTGTCAGTATTTAACAAATGAAATTTAAATGTCTCTTTCTCTCCCTCAGGCCCATGAAGCTGTCATTAGGGGTCACTATCCCGCTCCAGAAGAGACTTTGCAATTTCTGGCTGCTCTTCGGCTCCAGTATTTGTTGGGGGACTACACTACCCAGAGTGCCTTGCTTGAGTTGGAGCAGGTGTTCCCTGTGGATCGTCTGCATGCTCGAGTACAGCAGTCTGTACGGTGTTTCGCATCTGCCACGCCATCCACAGAGAGAAAGAGGAGCAGCTTTTTGGAAGGCACACTGAGGCGGAGCTTCCGAGGGTCACTGGGGCGACAGCGCCAAGAGGAGGGACCTACAGTCATAGAGGCGTGGCTGCAAGATGAGAAGGCGGGGCTGAGAAGTTGTTTGGTGGAAAAATGGCGTAAATTGCAGGGGATGGAACAGGACCAAGCCATGAAAAAATACATGAGTCTCATAAAGGAGTGGCAGGGATATGGATCAACCCTCTTTGATGTGGAGGTGAGCATGTACACACACACACACACACGTGTGATCCATCAGCCAGCAGGGTCGCTGAATAAATTCTCTCTGTTCTTCAGTGTATAGACGGTGTGTATCCTGGAGAGCTCTGGTTGGGCGTGAGTCGTAAGGGGGTGTGTGTGTACAAGCGCGGGGAGGCGTGGCCTCTGGAGTTGTTTCCCTACGAGGTGATTCTGTCCTTCGGTGCACCACAGCCAAACATCTACAAGATCAGCGTGGAGGGACGAGAGCTGCTCTTCAACACCAACATGGTACAAACTTTCCTTATTTACTTGCATGCTTCCACAGTAAACAACCCTAAAAGTCATAATTTATAGTAACTTGTTGCCTTATCGGTCAAATCTTCCACAAACCTGTGAATAATTTTTAAAGTCTATTTAAGAATGAATCATGTGGTGTGGTTTGGGAATTAGTTCAGGAATGTAATTGTTTAATGTAGTGGAATAAAAATACGATATAATGCATTGACATACAGTAAAATAGAATAAAATAAAATTGATTCAAAAACAGTAATAAAGTAATAATGCTCCGTCAATGTCCACCATTGCCACTTAGCAACCTTTCTAAACTTGATAAAGGCCTGAATGTTCATATGTTTCTTCCAGGATTATTATTTTTGTTAACTAAAACCATGAAAAAGAAAGAAAAAAAGACAGAAAATATTTATAAAAACGTTATTGTCAGAACCTTTGTTTTGCAATGTGTTATTTTGGCCACTAGAGGTCCCCAATGTGCACTCACGTCAACATTGTGCCTTTTGTAATCAGTGTAATTGTTTTCACATGTTTCTCATTCTGGGCTGCCTATTTAAGCTGATCACTTTCTTTGTATCTTTGCTTGGTTATTATTGTTCCTAAGCAAGTTGCTGCCGTAAGTCTGCTCTAGTTCTAAGATCTATTCTTTGAAAGTATTTTTGAATTGTTTTCCTGTTAATAGTTTTTGCAGTTTTTTCTCTGAGTTTTTGTTTTGGAGACTATTTTACTATTTTTGACCCATTCTGGTCTGAGGTTTTTCCTGTTTTGTAACCTAACTCTATACAAAGGATATTTTGTTCCCTTTTGCTGTTTTTGTTGAATAAACTCTTCTGAGTTAAGTTTACAAGGCGTCTGACTATTGGGTTCAACTACCTCCTGTGGCTCAGCGGTAGAAATTAAGACTCTGGCATCAGAGACCCAAGTTCGAGCCCCGGTCCTGACAGAATAACCAAGACACATTATGAACCCAGAGGCGCCAAATCCTCAAGAACTCCTTGCCACAGCTGCTCAGTATGAGTCCACAGTCCAACGCCATGAGTCAGCACTAGCTCAGCAGGAGACTTTGATGGCTAGACACTCCCAGTTGCTGTCTGATCTCATGACTTCGGTCCGTCAGATCTTTGACCGGCTGCCCTCTGCCTCAGTTACTGCTTCTCCTGCTGCCTCTGTACCCCTTCCAGATTCTCGAGTGCTCTCTCCTCTAAGTGAACCCCGCCTACCTCCACCACAACATTTCTCAGGTGACCCTAGTGCATGTGATGGGTTCCTGACTCAATGCTCTCTCACGTTTGAACTACAACCATCGTCCTTCCCCTCAGATCGAGCCAAGATTGCATACGTCATCACCCTCCTTTCTGGCAAAGCTCTTTCTTGGGCAACTGCGGTCTGGAAGGCACAAGCCCCCTTCTGTACAAGTTATTCCGCATTCGAAAAGGAGTTCAAGCGAGTCTTCGATCACCCCTTCAGTGGCCGACAAGCCTCAAAGAGACTTCTCACCCTCCGTCAAGGTAATGGCAGTGCAGCTGAGTATGCCATTCAGTTTCGGACCGTTGCAGCAGGGAGTGGTTGGAACAATGAGGCCCTCATGGTGTGTTTCCTGAATGGTCTGTCAGAGGCAATCAAGGATGATCTGGCTACCAGAGAACCTGCTGTTGATCTGGAAACCCTCATGGATCAAGCAATCCGACTGGATAATCGCCTGAGAGAGAGAAGCCGGAACCGCCCATCTGTTTCCTCATGGTCTGCCAGTCCAGCTCTTGCTCAAATGCCACCAGTGCCCCAAGATTCTTCGGAACCCATGCAATTGGGTAGGGCTAGACTTTCCCCCTCGGAACGAGACCGTCGTATGAGAGAGCGTTGTTGTCTTTATTGTGGATTGTATGGTCATTTTCGCTCCACCTGCCCCGAGCTTTCGGGAAACGCCCAGTCCCGTACAGGCAAGGAAGGACTGTGACGGGAGTTACACGCACCACTTCACCTTCCAACTCTGGGCTGTTCCTTCCAATCACACTCACTTGGAGAGGACAAAAACACCAACTAGAGGCATTGATTGATTCTGGCGCTGCCGGGAATTTCATGGATGTTTCTCTTGCTAAGAGTCTTCAGATCTCTACTTATTCTCTTCCTGCACCCCTAACTGTGACAGCCTTGGATGGAAGACCATTGTCTCCCGGGAAAGTAACCCACCTCACCTCTCTCCTTGGTCTCACCACTTACCAGCACGAGGAGAGAATGTGCTTTCACCTTATACAGTCTCCAGAGTTCCCTGTTATCCTCGGTCACCCATGGCTTCTCCAGCATAATCCACACGTTGACTGGTCGACTGGCACTGTTCTAGGTTGGGGTCCCACCTGTCAGACTAAATGCTTGGCCCAGAATCCCCCTGACCTTATTCTCGAGTCCCAAGAAACCATAGATCTGTCTCAAGTCCCTGCTCCATACCACCACCTCAAAGCAGTCTTCAGTAAAAGGAAGGCCACCTCCTTACCACCTCATCGGCCTTATGACTGCGCTATTGAGCTACTCCCGGGTACCTGTCCCCCCAGAGGTCGTATATTCTCTTTGTCTCCCCCTGAACGAACTGCTATGGACAGATACATTAATGAAGCTCTTGTGGCAGGCATCATCCAACCATCCACTTCCCCTGCTGGAGCTGGATTCTTTTTTGTTGGGAAAAAGGATGGCGGACTTCGACCATGTATTGATTACAGGGGCCTAAATAAGATAACCATTCGAAACCGCTATCCCTTGCCACTAATGACAACTGCATTTGAAATGCTGCAAGAAGCCTCCATCTTCACTAAGCTTGACTTGCACAATGCCTACCATCTTGTTCGCATTAGGCAAGGAGATGAGTGGAAAACTGCCTTCAACACGCCCACTGGGCACTATGAATATTTAGTTATGCCCTTTGGCCTCACTAATGCTCCCGCAGTATTTCAAGCTCTCATCAATGATGTTCTCAGAGACATGTTAAACCAATTTGTTTTTGTTTATTTAGACGATATCCTCATCTTCTCGAGTTCCCTCCAAGAGCATGTAAAACACGTCAGTAAGGTTCTGAGACGCCTTCTTGATAACCATCTTTATGTTAAACCTGAGAAATGTGAGTTTCATGTGACCAAGGTTCAGTTCCTGGGGTTCATCATCAAGCCTGGCCAAATACAAATGGATCCTCAAAAGGTTCAAGCTGTTGTGGATTGGCCCTCCCCCTCATCTGTAAAAGAGGTACAGCGTTTCCTTGGCTTTGCCAATTTTTATCGCAAATTCATCCGGAACTTCAGTACTGTGGCGGCTCCTTTATCTGCTCTCACCAAGGGGAACACAACCAGCTTTTCTTGGGGACCTGAAGCAGAGTTGGCTTTCAACAAACTTAAGAAACATTTCACCTCTGCACCTATTCTCATTCTCCCTAACCCAGATAGACCATTCATCGTGGAAGTCGATGCTTCAGATGTAGGGGTTGGAGCTGTATTATCCCAGAGAGGAGAGGACAACAAGCTGCATCCATGTGCATTCCTTTCCCACCGCCTTACACCTACTGAAAGGAACTATCATGTAGGGGATCGAGAGCTACTGGCCGTCAAGTTAGCGCTTGAAGAGTGGAGACATTGGCTTGAGGGGGCCAAACACCCATTCCAAGTACTGACAGACCACAAAAATCTGGAATATATTCAGCAGGCAAAGCGACTCAACCCCCGCCAGGCACGTTGGTCCTTATTTTTCAATAGATTCCAGTTCATCTTGTCCTACCGCCCTGGCTCTAAGAACCTAAAGCCTGATGCTTTGTCCCGAGCATATGTTAAAACTCCACAGGAAGATTGTGTTGCGCCAATTATCCCAAGTTCCAAGATATTAGCCCCTATCAGGTGGAATCTGGAAGATACGGTAAAACAAGCCCAAGCCAGAGAACCAGACCCAGGAGGGGGGCCTACCCACTGTCTGTTTGTCCCTAAAGCTGTCCGCTCTCAGATCCTCCAGTGGGGACACTCCTCTCGTCTCACTTGTCATCCTGGTACCTCACGCACTCTTGAGTTCCTCCAAAGACGATTTTGGTGGCCAACTATCAAGGAGGATGTGACCACATTTGTGAACGCATGTCCCACATGCAACCAAAATAAAATCTCTCACCGCTCTCCTCAAGGGCTATTGCACCCTCTCCCCATACCTCATAGACCTTGGTCCCATCTTTCCATGGATTTTATCACTGGTCTTCCACTATCACAAGGCAACACCACTATCATGGTCATAGTAGATAGATTTTCCAAGGCCGCCAGATTTATTCCTCTGCCTAAACTACCCACCGCAAAACAAACTGCTGAATTGGTCATAAATCATGTGTTCAGAGTCTTTGGAATTCCACAAGACATCGTCTCTGATCGAGGACCCCAGTTTTCCTCCCGATTCTGGCGGGCTTTTTGTCAATCTCTGGGGGCTACAGTGAGCCTGTCTTCTGGGTTTCACCCAGAGTCCAATGGACAAACTGAGCGGCTTAACCAAGATCTTGAGACTACACTGAGATGTATGGCAGCTAACAGTCCTTCCTCTTGGTCTTCATTCATCATGTGGGCAGAATACGCACACAATACCCTTCGCTCCTCTGCAACAGGCATGTCCCCTTTCGAGTGCCAGTTTGGTTACACCCCTCCACTATTCCCTGAACAAGAGGTGGAGGTTGCAGTTCCCTCTGCTCATCAATTTGTTAAACGCTGCCGCCAGACATGGAAAAAAGCCAGACTCAAGCTCCTTAGGACCTCTCAGCAATACCAGCACCAGGCTAATCGCAGACGCAGACCTGCCCCCACTCTGCGCCCTGGCCAAAGAGTCTGGCTCTCCACTAAGAACATTCCCTTGCGTGTGGAGTCCCGCAAACTTTCCCAGAGATTCATTGGCCCCTTCAGGATTGCCAGGAAAGTGAACCCTGTTACCTATCAATTGTACTTGCCTAAGTCTTTGAAAATTAATCCAACTTTTCATGTCTCCCTGTTAAAACCTGTTTTGTCTTCTCCTTTTCTTGCGACAGGAAGACCTCCTCCTCCTCGTATCATCGGGGGCCAGCCAGCTTACACAGTCCACAGAATACTAGATGTCCGTCAAGTACGTGGGTCCCGGCAGTATCTTGTGGACTGGGAAGGCTATGGTCCCGAGGAGCGCTCCTGGGTTCCTGCTAAGGACATCTTAGACCCCAAACTAGTGCAAGAATTTTACGCTCGCAAGACCAGTTGTCCTGGAGGGAACGTCAGGAGCCGTTCCTAGAGGGAGGGGTCCTGTCAGAACCTTTGTTTTGCAATGTGTTATTTTGGCCACTAGAGGTCCCCAATGTGCACTCACGTCAACATTGTGCCTTTTGTAATCAGTGTAATTGTTTTCACATGTTTCTCATTCTGGGCTGCCTATTTAAGCTGATCACTTTCTTTGTATCTTTGCTTGGTTATTATTGTTCCTAAGCAAGTTGCTGCCGTAAGTCTGCTCTAGTTCTAAGATCTATTCTTTGAAAGTATTTTTGAATTGTTTTCCTGTTAATAGTTTTTGCAGTTTTTTCTCTGAGTTTTTGTTTTGGAGACTATTTTACTATTTTTGACCCATTCTGGTCTGAGGTTTTTCCTGTTTTGTAACCTAACTCTATACAAAGGATATTTTGTTCCCTTTTGCTGTTTTTGTTGAATAAACTCTTCTGAGTTAAGTTTACAAGGCGTCTGACTATTGGGTTCAACTACCTCCTGTGGCTCAGCGGTAGAAATTAAGACTCTGGCATCAGAGACCCAAGTTCGAGCCCCGGTCCTGACAGTTATTTATATAAAAAAAGGCTAAATACAACAGTCATTGACTGAAATAAAATACATAAAAAAATATAAAAATATATATTTCTCACTTTTGTTTCATTTAACTTAAAAATATATTTATAAAATAAAATAATACTAATATAAAAAAATAATAAATGACAAAAACACAACAAATTAGTTAAATATAAAAATATTTAAAGAAAATATACTTAAAGAAAACTATCTAATGCAAACGATCAAAATATCAAATAAAACTATAAAAGTAATTTAATGATACTAAAATAACACTAGATTCCTCTCTGTGTTTGTCTCTGCAGGTGATGGGCATTGCAAAGCTGATGAAAGCTTACATCAGTCTAATAGTGAAGAAACGTTTCAGCACTTGTCAATCCATCAGCAGCCACGGCAGCAACTGGTGATCTCTCACTTCTGACAAACGCTTTTTATAAATGTGCCTTTGAGGTTAAGCATCAGCAAACAGAACAGTTTACTTAGGAATTCACAAAAAAAGTGACCATTTACTGCTCAGTGCGAAAAAAGACAATATCATGAGACACTTTCACAACAGACACTATCATGTTCCCACAGACACACACATTGAGTTGTTGTGCTTGAAACTGTGCCACACATACATTTCTGTTCACTGAACCCCACAGTTTACATTGCAAGTCAAGTCCAATTGCATTTCTTTGGAATTCTGCAGGCAGAAAGTCCAGTCCGAAATATCTAGCACTCAAATCCTGTGCCTTTAAAATACATAGAAATATACACACATATGCAAACACACACAGAGTTCCCTTTTTGTCTGTTTTATATGTACATTGTTTAAAATATATGTTTTATATATATATCTGAGGAGCTGTATATTTTATTAACCTTTTCTGTTGAACTGCAGGATTGTGATAATACTATTGGATTTACTCCCTCTTGTCCTGTTATTTTTCTACTGTAAGCCTATAAAAACACTAAAACAACTTTCTCATTTTATATCTTTACTGTGCAGTAGTTTATGGGCAATAAATATAACAAAATTCAAAGCCTCTTTCATGTTGGCTCTGTGCAGTACAGAATGGGTTTCTCTAACAGAAGACTCATTTAACACTTGTTACATCTCTGGGATGTCTAAATGAAATCTTTTGTAGGCTATGCTAATCAGCTAGCACCAAGTCGTGAACGCAGGTCAAGTTTCAAGGAAAGAAACACAATGTGCCCAGCTGGAATCAGTGGACTTTTTAATATTTTCTGTGCTGATTTTGAATGAAAATCTGCAGATATAATTGCATTTTCGGTGTAGACTTGAGCTGCTTAAGAAGATTATCAATGTGCTTACGATGTTAAAACGTATTTGTAATTATTTCACTCCTAACATTTTATATTACTTATATCTTAAATAGCTTCTTAAATTGCTCAGCTAGGGTTTGATATCTTAAGGGCACAATGGTTAAAATGCTTACAAACATCAAAATATCTAACTACCAACTCCATTTCATTCTGTTTCTGCTCTAATACAAGCAATATGAGATGTAATGCCGTAAAGCATTGAAAGATGACAATGTGTAAGATCTTTCTGGGGGTCATTTAAAATCGAGTGGTAATCAAATAAATTGACACAATTTGCCTAGAACAGAATGCATTGCAGCAAATGTTGTTTTTTCAATGTTTTTGCAACTTCTGCAATCCCTTGTGTTTTTCCATTACCTCCTCCTGAAATCAATGTATTTGCAGCCTTGTCTGGTGTGGCATTAATCTCTGAATTCTTTGATTTCTAATAGAGAGTAGTACAGGATCTGTGTGGCGTTCTGACTGTATGCAGAATTTTCAGATCCAATTTGAGCTTTGCATGTGTTGAAATATTTTAACTTTTGCATCTAGACCACATGAAACCGCCTGCCCAACTACCCTAGCATTGATTTTTTATTTTTTTTTGTCTTCTCTGCATTTTATGGAAGTCTATTTCTGCCACAGAATAAACAAAGGTAATTGCAGCTCAAAATTCAGACCTTTTTACTTGCAATTCTGATTTTAAATCTCACAATTCTGACATTTAGTGAACTTAGAATTATGAGGAAAAGTCTGAAGTGGGAGATAAAAACTTGTGAATTTGAAAGTTGAAAATTCAGAATTGTGACAAAAAAGTCCTTTGTGGAAACAAAAAAAAGAATTGCAAGCTGCAAGCTCTCAATTTATGATATATATTTTTTTTTTGACAAAATAATTATGCTCCGTCATTGTAAATCTCTTTGGATTAAAAAAGAGGTTTTTTTTTGCATTTATCTTTTTAGCGATTTTTTGAAAAAATTTTCCGCTTTGTCATTATCGTCGCTCATTTGTTTTTTTTGGAGAAACATTATGTATTATATTTAGCATAGTGAATAAGCTAATAGTAGTGGCTGCTTCACAACCAATTTGAAAGTTTTATGCAGCTGCCACTACGGAGCAAAATGTCATGTCGGAGTTGTGGGAATGCGGCTTAATGTGAAAAAGCCTGTAACTCTGGTACCTGTACAATATGGCAGGTGAAGCTTAATGAACAGCTGCAGTGATAAGTTGTAGTTTATCAGTACTGAAATTATTAAAAATCTTAACATAAAAACAATTGGTTTAAAACAAACATTCGTTCGTCTAACAGCATTTATACATTTTGTGTGCATTATCATTTTGAATCAGTCTGTGTGTGTGCGGAGAGCTTTGCAGTCTTATTTAGATGCTCAAAGGCTGATTCCGAACTTCAGGCTGGAAACACCTGTTCAGTATACAATACAACTTAATACTGTATTTAATTCAGTTTGCTTATCTTCTAAAGTGCTTTTCAAGTAAGGCTCCTCCCAACACCGAGGCTCCTCCCACTGGTTAGCCACTCCCACAGAGGACGATATAGATTGATCCCTGAAAGAGTTTCATTTGATGTCAAACTGACGTGACCCTAACAACCAGCTCCCCTGAGCCTTGCTCCTGCGGGGAGAGGTCAGAGGTCACATTCAGGCACATGGAGAGGAGTCGGAGGGGGCATGGAGGCGATGACTCCAGTCGGGTGGTCTGAGAGTTTGTGTTGGAGACAGTATGTGTGTGTGTGAGAGGCAGCCACAGGTTGCGGTGCGGGCTGTGCGTGCTCTCCAGGTCTCGGCTTTTATCGTAGTTCTGGACGTCCCAGAAAAGATTAACAGCTCGCCAGCGTATCAGCACATTGTACACAGCACCACCTTCATGAACAATCAGACCTGAAACACAAGCGTTTTATTAGCACTTGTAAACACTTTTAAAAGTGCTGCTTATTGACTTAATTCACAAGCTGGATTATAAATTTGATTTGATATTGATTTAGTTCTTTGTACTGTATGTACAGTATATGGTAGAACACATACATTTTTCTTAAGATAATTTTTTTTTACTAAGGCTGTGAGCTATTCAACCCTGTAAGTTAGTATATTATTAAAGGTTCAAACTAGCAACAGAGTTCTAATTTTAACATTTAATTGCTATATATTTCTGGATATAATAATCAACACTACTGTATATACAAACATTAAATTGCACATAATGCAATTTTTATAATGATATAATTTTACTCCAATTCATTGATAAAATATAAACCTTTAAACTAGTGTCTGTCATAAAAGCAAACATACTTTAAATATCACTAACTGGTTAAGTAAAAATAATGAAAATATAATACAGTGCATTTAATTATAACCAGGTGTTATGTTTGGATTTCATTATATAATTAATTGAATTTGAAAGATGAAACTTTGTTTCCAATAAAAAGTAAGAAAGCACATAGCTTAGTGCGATTATTAGATGGGAGGTGCTACAAATATGTTTTAATGCCATTTTATTGCATCAGCCGAAAACAGCATAGACTGAAAAATCAATCTTGGGACTTAAGAATTGCTATGATTCATCGAAATGAAGATCGATTCAAATTGATTGATCGTCATTGTCAAACCAGCCCAACTTTACAGGATATCTTAGATTTGTCAGCCATAGATAAAGGGACATGAACAAGCTAAATCAGCATATTAGCTTGAGAAAATTGTGTGGCATAGGACTAATGTGGTTTTTGTGCATATATTTGTGACTCACCGATACACACAAGGTCCATGACTGCATACATGCCATAGCAGATCTGGAACAGGATGTCACTGCGCTGCCATAGTGCTTCTGGGCTCAGTGCTGACCACAGCAGCCATGATACACTGGCCAACAGGAAGATGCCACCCAGAAACACTGCAATTGCCTGAACCTTCTCCACCAGAGTCATGGTGACCGTCTGCCACTGGCCAAATATACAAACACAGTCACTGATGCAAGCTCCAGACTGAGACTAAAGGCTGGGATACACTACATGACTTTAAATTTGATAGGATTTTAAAAACATTTGGAATCATACACTTAACGACTTCGTAAATGGTCACAGAAAAAAACTGGGCATCCTGCACTAAGGTTTAAACAATAACAGACTTTAGCTGTCCCGAAAACAACAAATTCAGGCAGAAACATATGCCTTGTTGCTAAGAGACACATGACAAATGAAAATAATATGTGTTCTAAATGTGAGTCTCAAACTCTGACCGCATGAAATCACAGTCTGATTAAAAATATCTGTACCGATCACCCATTACATGAATTTCTCTTGCTCTGCCTTCTGACCACTAGCACTGATTTGTCCAGACTGTAAATCGGGGAAAAAATCTGGGCAAAAGTTATGTAATGTATTCCAGCCTTAATTTTACCGCAAATAAAAAGTCATAAAAATGCTGTTTTTAATTTCCTAAATGCTTCATTTTGGAATCATTTTCTTAGTCCGGAGCCCTGAACGATATATCATGCCAGTATGTGTGTGTGTGTTCACCTGTTGTGGTGGTTTGATGTGTATAGGCAGGATGTTGAATCTATAGTTGCAGAGTTCACAGCTCCAGGAGCCCTTCTCACTGATCCACTTGAGCAGACACTGCTGATGAGCATGTCGGACAGATCCTGCACAGCGGCACGGGCTCAGCAGCTCCCCCTGCAGACGGGTCAATCAGCCAATCAAACACGTCCAAATAAAGGACAGATTCAGTTGAGCTGATGATTCACTGCTGTATCATTGCTTATTGTGTGCCTTTGTAGATGAGTTGAGCATTAAGGTTGTGGAACCCTGAACAATGGCACTGATTAGAGGTTTTGTCTAAATGAGGAGAACATTTAGAGTGAATGAAACACTATGCACATAATGACAGAGATTCATCTCTGTGAGTGGTCGGGAAATGATTCATCTGTGCATTCGTGAATAATTTCAGAAACATCCTCATTTAGAACTATAATGAGTCAGAAAGAGTATGCAAGACATTCACACACACACACACACACACACAAACACAAGGCGCCTCGAGGAAGCACATTAGTTGCAGGAAGTGAAGAGCATTAGACACGAATGGCACAGCAGGTATTCTAATGGATCTAACCATCTCACACACACACACACACCACACTCTCTGCAATAAGAATCATCAAGGTTTTCAATATTCTAATAAATGCATTAATTATGTAGGCCTAAAATAAATGTTTGTTTACAAGGGTTATATTTATCAGACTATCGTAACACTTGTCACCATTGGATTTAATTGTGAACTGCTTTGACCACCATTACCTGCATAAGACCATCAGGTTGGGACAACCAAATTCAGAATTCATCAACTGCCTCTAATGTAATTCATGAGTTTCAATTTAAATTGCATTAGCCACTTGTGTTGGGATCACTGGCCTCACACCAGATTTCATTTAAAAATGCTTTCAGTACATGAACCTAGGTGGATTTTAGTGATTGATTAATTGATTGACCAACAGGAAGTTGAAACTGAATTTTGAATTGGAATGATAGGAAGAGAATGAACTTAACTTGTAATTCAAATAAATTCAACACAGATCGTTTTTTTTTTTACATATAACACTATATATTTAGAATGATTTAATAATAATGTATGCAAAATGTTTTATTACAGTTGTGTACACTTTATTGTGCTATCTGTTTATTTTATACTATTTATGTTTACGCTTCTATGATTGTGATCGGATGCTCGGATAAAAGCATCTGATAAAATAAAAAAAAATTAGTGACATTAAGATTAGTTTGCTGTTTACTAACTCAATTAAAATTCAGTTCAAGTTCAGGTATTGAATATGAGTTTAAAAGACGTTCCCAGCTCATTTCTGAACGGCGCACAATCCTGGCTAAGACGTCGTTGTGACGCAAATATACACAGACCGACAATAAATAACGCTGACGGAACGATGAACGGCCTGACTTCACCTGCTCGGCTCCTTGAAAGCAAATCCGACACCCTGGAGTCGGGATGCAGCTCTCGTTGCTGCAACTGGAGCCCACTGTTTCCGGTTTCCCCACGCTCTGTCCGACGATGTCCTCGGCCGGTGTGTCCGTCCTTGCCCGCGCACCATCCTCGTTCTCGATCTGTGTGATCGGATCACTCGCTGCCGGTGTTTCAGCACCAGAGCCCGACTGCAGGTCATCCTCACCGAGCTCGCCATCGCTGCCTATCACCGTTTGGACCTGAATCTCTGCGGCGGCGACGGTAACGGTGGTGCCTCCCGGTGGTTCATCCACCGTCTGCACGTTCAGCGGACCCGCCTCTGCTTGCACGTCCATGAACGACGGCACTTAAATCAGAATGAAATAGCAAAATGATGGGGTTTGAGCTCTTACGGCCTCTCTCAGATTTCCCTCCGGGATACTAGGTCTGGCCATATATCTCCGTCTCAAACATCATGCGTTCTTAGAAAGGCACACGCTTGTGTTGAAAGTTGCAGATTAGATGTCCAGGCTGTGGGGCGTGTTGTGCTCGGTGTCTTGTTGGCTGAAAGGAGCTTTTCCCCGGAAGACACATTTCCATTCGGGCGCGGTGCTGGTACACCGAGCGGAGAAGGCACGAGACACGCATAACCACACAGCTAACCTGCTCCGGTCCAGTGTGTGAGTGTTGAATGAGCGTGTAAAGATGAGCGACGAAGCTGTTATTGACGGGAAAGTCGTTTGAGTAAGCGTTCTGTAAAGGACCCGCGAACCACCCGCCCCGGAGCCACGCGCACTTTGCGCTTATTGCCCTTTCCAAGATTTACCAGGGTAACCATAGTTACCCACTAGTTGAAACAGTGGTCATTTTATATTATGCCTAATATGAAATAAAAGCCATCACTATGAAGCAAAGAAGAAAGACTGAAAGGTTTTTATGATGACGATAGCCAACCTTTTACATTCCAAATAGCCTACATTTTTAAACATTCTGTCTGTAATGTAAAGAATTGTCATCAATGGCATCTAAAGCTAAATCAGTGTAGCCTAAGATTTATATTTTGCCTTTAAAGTGGTGACAGAGTGATAATTTTAATATTAGCATTTTTAATTATTACTACGAAACCGGTTGAATTTCAATATAGTTAAACACGTTCAATTGTGGAATATGATAGATAACGTTTCAAAAATATCAAGGTCACCTTATTATATAAGAAATGTATATATATATATATATATATATATATATATATATATATATATATATATATATATATATATATATATATATATATATATATATATATATATATATATATATATATATATATATATATATATATATATATATATGTAACGGAGGCCAGCGAGTAGTGCTGTGCAGGTAAACCTCACTCCCCGATCTCAAGAGACGCACTAGCGACAGACGCTAGTGGCTGTAGCCATTTAGCCTCCTTGTTAGTGCGTCCGCCTCCCATGCCGGAAGACCCGGGTTCGAGCCCCGCTCGGAGCGAGTGCGAGGAGCGTCAGAGAGGACCCGGGTGAGAGGGGTTACATTGGTGCCGTGACCCGGATGGGAGTGAGGTTTAGGGGGGTGAGTGTAACGGAGGCCAGCGAGTAGTGCTGTGCAGGTAAACCTCACTCCCCGATCTCAAGAGACGCACTAGCGACAGACGCTAGTGGCTGTAGCCATTTAGCCTCCTTGTTAGTGCGTCCGCCTCCCATGCCTGAAGACCCGGGTTCGAGCCCCGCTCGGAGCGAGTGCGAGGAGTGTCAGAGAGGACCCGGGTGAGAGGGGTTACATATATATATATATATATATATAGGTGGGAGAGTAGTCTGAATTAGATTCTAGCATCTTGTGCCAGTTCACACATTAAACTCCTTGCGTCAGCCTCGAGTGTTTTGACCAATCACAGCGACCAGATTTACATACCTCGACAGTTTTACTGTGTTCAGGTTTATGCGTCGTTTTGATCTAAGCATTTAATCTGTACATAAATTACAATATTATTGTTTTAATCCTCATGTTATGTTGTGTGTTTTACGTCTTTATTTTTAAATTTCCTTTTGCTAAAACTGTACCAAGATGCTGTAGGCTATAAGTGAAGAGTCATCTATTTTTCATCAAACAGGCCCTCAAAATGTTTACTTTTAACTTGCCACAGATCTTCATATTTACTGATATAAATACAGTGCTGTTGCCAGATGTAAAGTTCCTCAACTGATGTGGTGTTTCTGTCCCACAGGCATATGCTTGCAGTGTTTTATGGTTTATCTGAGGTTGTAATTACCGTCTGGTGCTCAGCTGTTAGGTTTGTGTTGTGTGTTTCTCTCAAGGCTATTAGGTGGGCCTTATGGAACTTGTATATAACTTGCTTACCACAGGTAATAAAACTGTATTGATCCAATGCCTGCTAAGATTTGTCTTTACTTAAAGGTTAAAGTTGCTATTGCTGTTACTTTATGTTTTGCTCTAAGCATGCCCTGTTCATTTTTGACTGAAATAAAAAAGAGGCGAAAGTAGTACGGTGGATTCAATGGATTGCACTGTTCACAGCCTTGGTTTCATCCTAGTAAAATTCAGGATATGGCATCAACCCTGACAGTGTTACACAACTGGTCTGGTACAGTGGAAAAACAGGTCCTGAGAAAGATTAGAGGTGCAGAGGTGTTTTGCAGAAATAAATGAAAAACAAATGATTCAGAATGTATGGCCTTTATTCACCAACTGTGCCTTCACACAACATAAAACACACAAAAGGAGTTTGACCAGTAATGTGAGAGACACAACAACATGGATTAATAAAGTAAATAAATAAATATATTTGTAAAGTGACAACACAAAAGTGACAAGACACAAGATAGGTTCTGTAAATTAAAATGTATCATGACATGATAATAAATGTCAATATCCATGCTTAAATGAAACAATCGTTGAGTTAAAAGTTGAAGTTAAAGATGCACATTTTGACTATCAATTATTTGCTCTTACTAGATTTGACTGATTTTCTCTCCTACCACCGTTCACCAGAGGGAGGCATCATAACCCCTCTAAACATTTGGATAGTTCTTCAATTGTGTAGTAAAATTCTTTGTAAACTGGTAAAAGAGAACTAATTAATAATATTATATAAAAATACATGAATAATAATATATAATTGTATTATATATTACATTTACATAACAAATATCTAATAATCATGAATCAAAAATCTTAACATAATAAAACGTGTAGCTAACATTAGGCCTACATAGATTGAGCAGCCCGCTTTCCTGCTTAGATAATAAAAATATATTTTAGTATTGTAATGAGTGAAAAATGAAACGTGAACTAATTGCAATGGTATTCACTTGCTTTCATTAGCCTATAATACCTCATAAAACGGGTGAGAAATTTTATATTATATTACCCTTCAAAGATTCACGCAAATAGCCGTTGTGTGTCCCGCATTCACCCGGGACGTGTTTGATTCACTGTACTGTAGGTCCTTTTATTTTCACACAGCTGCCGCTTTCCGTTACAGCCGGGGCGCGCGCGCGCTGTAGCTCTCTAGTGCGTTTAAACCATAGGTCACGTGAGCAAGACGGTAGCAGCGGGCACGGTGGCACCGCATTGGAGACACGGGCAGCTTCGCTCCTGTGCACCACTCTAAGATCAGAAGGAAGCCGAGCGAAATCGAAAACCGAGAAAACCCGACCGGTGATGACGGGTCTCCAGTAACGCGTCTGCTCGCTGTCCACCCGCGCTCACACTCATGCGGTCTGTTTTTGCACCGTGAAATACACGTTTGACACCGTGTGCTCGGGAAACACAGAGAGGCACCAAGGCTTGGATGTGCTGGAGTCCCAATGGCAGACCGTGATTCGTTACCGCTGCCGTTGGAGGTGCGCGCGCGGCTGGCGGAGCTCGAGCTGGAGCTATCGGAGGGTGAGTACGTTAGTTGCCCGTTTGTCTGGTCAGAGAGGGAGAAAGTGAACGAGGGAAGGAGAGACAGATAGTACATGTATCAGATTTAAGTGAACGCTTGTTTACGTTCGCAAAACTGAACAGAGCGGTTCCGGTGACCTTGGATGAGGAAAGAAATGTGTATTTTAAGACACTATTGATACGTTGCTGTTGGGATGTATAAAGAGAGATGTATCTTTTGGAATTTAAACTCTCTCTCTCTCTCTCAATATTCCGTTTCCATTCTCCATTCCAGTGAACTGTTCATAACACGGCCACCGCCTTTGTGAATATATAGGGCACGTAAATCAGTTAGAAGTGAAGCTGCATTTGTAAAGCATTGGGATATTCCTCTGCCTTTCCTTTGTTGTGCATTTTTAAGTAATACGACTTGCTCATAAAGTTTTTAACACTCGGTGCATCTCTTTCTCTCACTCCATGATATTACTTGAGAAACCCATGTGCTATGACATACCCCTGTGATAGTTTTCTGGTCAC
Source organism: Carassius auratus (assembly GCF_003368295.1). Classification (NCBI taxonomy): domain Eukaryota; kingdom Metazoa; phylum Chordata; class Actinopteri; order Cypriniformes; family Cyprinidae; genus Carassius; species Carassius auratus. The sequence continues at coordinate 21,987,986 of NC_039244.1, read as the reverse complement.
ACGTTTTGGGTTGAATATTAAATGTACAAGTAAATGTATGTAAGAATGCAAGTATATGCAAGCAAACATTCAGAATATTTGTGATGGTCATAAAAACAGCATTTTCATAGGGGCCAGTGAAATTGTTTTATGACCACCACCATGCCCTGACCTTGGTTTTCAAGATTCTATTCCAAGGACCCGCAAATATAAGGATCTCCTTGTGGGGGACCCCCTTTCTAAAATATAAGGCTTTTAAATTGATTGTTTAATGCAGCTTTATATCTTCACATCTAAACAGATCTGTGTGTAAAAAAAAAAAGTTTAGTTTATTAAACTTTTCATTTATTTAACAGGTACCATAAGACAAATGGTCAGATTTTTGTGCCAGATTTAGCAAGACAGCTAATTTGCATCTGTAGTCCCTGGGCAGGATGTTGTTACATGAAATTACTGCATTAACAGATATTTTAAAGCCAAAATTATGATTTTTTTTTTATGGTATTAAGTTAACTAGTCTGTGTATGTATAAGATACTATACAAGAAACATCTTTAATAATAATAATACAATTATTTGTATACAATTTTGCATAATAAATATATTTTCAAAGTAGCTTTACAGAAAAGCTACAACTAAATGTGTCAAAACAATTTTGAGCACATGTACATTGAAGGGATGGAGAGATGAGAATTATGGACATTGATAACAAAGTTATGTGAAAATGCAAATATTTTCACTCAGTTTTTTTTTCCACTGACCCCCAATCAGCCCCTTGTGTACTGTGGACCCCAGTCGGAAATTCCCTGCCATATAAGTCAGTAGTCGGCCCCACTTGTTGAACGGCGTCAAGGAGAGATGTTTGTATATGTTATGCCTGCAATGTGAGAAACACATTTTTCGCAAGCACAAATAATCCATGTTGTTTCTCCTCTCTACACAAAAGGAAAAACCTGCTTGTATAATAATTATACAAGAGTGGGAAAATAGTTTATAATAGTTTCAGATGAAAGTAGCATGTCACACAGTTGCTGTAATGAGTGGTTCATGAAGAAAGTGTGCCACATGGCCAGTTACAGCAGAAAGGTGTCTGGGTTTTGTGGTTTGTGTTTCATGTAGATTGCATCATTTCTTCTAACAGAGAGACCCAGAGAAGGATGATTCCCCTTATTAGGCCACATCTGCCACCATCCCTGTGTGAACGAGACAGCGCTCTGTTATTTTGTTTACTTAAATCAGATATTCAAATAATCCATCATTTTGTTTGTTCCAACACAAACAGTTCAGGAGTTCAGAATGTTCCCATTGACTCCTGACCTGGTCCAGTGAAACAGGGTAGGATACTTAAGGGGGAAATATTTCACAGAATTCCTTGTTTTGAAGCTTTTTACTCTATACTTAAGACTACAATATTTCCATGTAAATATACGTTATATTTTTAAACAAATTAGCGTGTGTGACATGCATTCATAAGCTTGTTGTATATATCCTATTTGTGTGTATGGATTGGGGCATCTGTTGTCACTGTTCTGTTGCTTTGGCTTCTGCCCTAGTTTCCACACATACTGTCATCTGATTGGCTTTCATGCCACAGGCAATTGTTTCATTGGTTCACAGTCTCTCATGCTGTATTGGGATTGGCTCTGTGGATAAAGGCTTATGGGGGCAGAAGAGTCATTCTGGAGGATTAGGGTCTTCATTTGAACATAGTTACATACACTTACACTAATGCACTCATGCAGAATATAACCGTGTGTATGTGATCTGATTTTGATAACTGACAAGTGAATGTCACAATTTGATTAAACCGATAATATGACTTCTTTGTAAACAGACTGTTTAAGTAATATGTTGCTGTATCTATTTGTTTTTATAGATACAACACAATAATTGTAGTTCTGTACGTTCTAATAATATTCACCTGGTGAGTAGTTATTGTAATGGTTGCAAACAGTAGATCTGTGTGTAAATATGGGTGTGTGTGTGTGTGTGTGTGTTAGAATGACATTGTCACCTGTGTGTACAGGTGTCAGCACAGGCAGAGCTATTACTGTTTACATATAGGATTTGCAGGACATCAGGTGTTACAGAAAGACTCATTGTATTAGTAATGAAAAGAAAATATACATCATACATTCTTAAAAATAAAGATTCTTTATTGGCATGTAGGCTAGTTCAAAGCTGTTGGATGGCTCAGAAGACTTGAAAAATATACAAAATGTATGGTGTTGTTTTGTCATTTCTGGAGCTTGATAGTTCCCGTCTCCCAGTCACTTATTGAATCATTCTTTTGTGTTCCACAGAAGAAAGTCAAACAGGTTTGCAATGATATGAGGGGGGTGAGAAAATGATGACAGAATTAAATTTTGGGGTGAATTATCCCTTTAAAGGTGAAGTTTTTTTTTTTTTGTTAATTCTTTCTTGGTTGAATTTGTTGAAACGACTTTAAAGTAAGCCGTTAGTGGGTTGACTTGCTAAAGAGTGTAAACACTAAACACTTGTGATGCTATCAAAACATACTGTTTGTTTGAGTGGCCTGACATATCAGCTTAGCTCAACCAGTGGCACAAGTTTGACGGAGGACTACCTGTTTGACCAAGCAATGGATGAAAGGAAAACCTTTTTTGAAATGACTCTTGGTGCCATTTATATGTGTAATTTTAGAATGAGGTTTGGGGTTTAGTACAGCTTTACTTTTCATCTGCTAAGATGTGCTGTCCATGTTTTACTAGTAAACATGACAGTTTAAACTTCTGTCAGATCATCTTCTTGAGCAGGCAGGTCAGATTTTCATAGCCTCATTAGTGGCTCAGAGAGAGACTGAATGGGGTTTCTATGGATGCTGATTCACCATCTCCAGGAGTCATCTATTAGTAAACCCATCACCCTTGTTTCTGCTTTCATAACCAACTCTCTAGTTGTATTACAAACATAGTCGTTCAGTCGTATTTTGAAGCCTAAAACAAGATTTGTTCGTATTTGTTCGTCTTTATTTGGCACTGTTGCTTATGCTTGTGTTTACAATTTAACATTCTTCTGAGGAGAAGCACTATTTTTTGAATATGTTTGTTCAATAATTGCACTCTCTACTCTCTCATTTTGGTAAGAAAGGTTATTGCTATGAATCTGAATGTTTGATATAGTGTGCAGAGACTATGTGCATGTCAAGGTGTCAGTGAACAGGGTTGGTTGTTCTGTAGTTTCTATGGCTGGTCTAGCAGGTGGACTGTTCAGTGTGAAGCAGGTCTGTTTGGATGCAAAACTGCTTTTCATTTATCTTCAAAAGAGATGTTTCTTGTTTAGGCAGTTTTTTATGTTTATGATGTTGCCTATTATATTGTCCAGACCAGGGTTTTACATTCACAAATCTGAAAAGGAAAAAAGGTATAAATGTCAGGATTTCTTTAACTGTTCTTTCCAGAAGACCAATGGGCACTTTCCAACAATAAAAGTGACTTTCAGAATTTGTGCTCTGCATTTAACCCCATCCGAAATGCACACACACAGAGCAGTGAACACACACACACTGTGAACACACACCCGGAGCAGTGGGCAGCCATTTATGCTGCGGCACCCGGGGAGCAGTTCGGGATTCCATGCCTTGCTCAAGGGCATCTAAGTCATGGTATTGAAGGTGGAGAGATGCACATGCACTCCCCCCACCCACAATTCCTGCCAGCCCTGGACTCGAACTCACAACCTTTCGATTGGGAGTCTGACTCTCTAACCATTAGGCCACGACTTCCCCTTCAGAAAGTCGGCAGCAACAATACTATACAACAGTACTGTATATGTCAATGGGTTCTCTGAGTGTGCATTTGTAATATTTTGCTTCATAATGTTTATTAAGTGAACAACTAGAACTGCATAACCTTTTAAAGGGGCCAGTTTTCCTTTCTCTTTGGGGTGTTACTAGCTGTTAGTGAATAGATCAGATCCTTAAAGTTGCAAAGACTAAATTCTCAAACCCAAAGAGATATTCTTTCTAAAAGTTAAGACTCGACCACTCCCTCCTAAAATGCCTCGTTTTAAACACTCCCCCTTATGTCTACGTCACTGTGTGGGAAGATTTGCATAACACCGGCCAAACGTTCACGCAAAGAAAGAAGGTGTATCTTTGATTCTCGCTGTAGTATTGCTGCCGTCATCTGCCATGTCGTGGAGATGCTGTGCCTTCCAAAAGAGGACACAACTAGGAAATAGTGGTTACATTGGTTTTATAACACGGCATCACAGTATGTTAAGTGGCGTAACATTTCGGTCACACACTTGAGCCACTGGATAGCTGGCCAATCAGAGCACACCTTACTTTTCAGAACAATGAGCTTTGTAAAAATCGACACGTTTCAGAAAGGCAGAACATAGAGGAGAAACAATAATGTACAGTATGTGGAAAATAATGTTTTTTTTCTTCTAACCTTAAATTGCATAAAAACATTTAATTAATCTTTTAGCAGCATCATACCCCCCCCCCCCTTAATACTTAATGTGTGTGAATTTTTATTGGTGGGTTGTCATGTGAAGTTACTCTTTCCACAACTGCAGCTGTCCAAAAGCCCGTCATGATGCTATTTTTATTCATTCTCTCTCTCTCTCTTTCTCTCTCTCTCTCTCTCTCTCTCCCTCACACACACACACACACTTGCATATATACACATACATCTTACTGCCTCAAAGACACCAGTCATTTCTCTTTTATTATTAGAATTATTAATGGTAGTTTTATAAGAGCTGATGTAATCATACATATTGTTGTTTTATAGAGGGAATGTTATACTCTGTCTCTAAAGATTTCAGTTCTCTCCTTATTTCCATGCTTTTGCATTCATCTAGAGCTCCAGGCTATCTTAGAGCAGAGTGTGTGTTTGAATCAGATGTGACCTACATAACATTTTATTATGCTGTTTATGATGGTGTTGGCATTAGATTGGTTAGTTAATTATGCTGTTTATGATGGTGTTGGCATTAGATTGGTTAGTTTATTATGCTGTTTATGATGGTGTTGGGCTGTTGGCATTAGATCGGTTAGTTTACGCTCTCACCTGCTAGTCTTACATCTCTAAACAGGAAACCTGCAGAATATCAGCAAGATACTGAAGTTCAGAGTGGTCATCCTTCAGAAATATCATGATTTTACTTGAATTAATGGTGTTAACTTGGGGCTAATTCAGATTTTTATTGAGAAATAATAATGTAATAGTTTTTATCACTGATTTGATTGCAGAAAGTCTACTTGAGGCTCATCCTTTTTAGAGTGACTAAATCTTTTCCAGTCACACTCAAGTTAATAATTGTGTTACAACCCAGACCAAAATGTCCATGTGTGCTTTTATCATCTGTAGCTCTTCTGTTATCATTACTAGAGTGATACAAGTGTAAAAGGAAGCAATCTGTATGGTATAAATAATCAACTATCAGTAATCAGTTTCAGATCAGATGATTCTCACACTATCAGTGAAGGTCTGAACAATGTGGCGTGTGTTTCAGAGAATCATAAATGATTATTGTACTGATGTTATCATGCCCTCTTGTCTTTATCATTGCTGCAGGCCAGCAAGCTGAGCGTGGGTATATACCAGATTTTATAAGCTTGTCTGAGGTCCTTCTGCAGGGTAGAACCCACTCTAGCTCCCCAAACAACCTAGATGTTGAATATAACCTGGATAAAGCAAGATGCTGGAAGCGTTCCTTTGGGCAAAATGAAAATCCATGTCAAGTGTGATGTTTGTGCTCTGCCTCTTCTAGCGGTGTTGATGGGAGAGAAGTAGTGATGCAGATGTGTGAATGAAGAGTTTTATAAGAGATGTCAGTGTCACACACTGAGCTCAGATTTACCAAAATATCAGAGTCTGAAATCAAAAGTTTCACAAAACAATTCTAGAAAAAATATTACAATTTAAATGACAGTTTTCTATTTAAACATGTTAAAATGTTTAGACATATTTTTTTTGGCTAATTTTAGTGATTGTGTCATTTAAAAGTTCTTCAGCATTCACCTTTATTGCTCTGAACTTTGACCTATAGTGCATTTGAAAAACCCCTGTTTTGCAGAGTGTTTTAAAGAGAACTGTACTGCTGGCTTCTTTGAGCTCTGTTTAACAAGGTGTTTCCTCTCACAGATCTGACTGAATTTACACAGCATTCTTTGTGAACCCAAGTATTTAGCCTAAGTGCCACAGGGTCAACTGTTTCTGAGAAACTTTGCATCAGTTATCCTCCCACACTCATTTGTTCAGATCACATGACATAAAATGCCGATTCTAATGTTCCAATAGTCTGAGAGCAACTAAACCATCGCAATGATATTTGCATGCTTTTCAAATGGAGTTCACAGTTACATTTGGCAGTTTTTGACAGGCAGCCAGATGTAATAAAGTGGCCACTGAGCTCAAACATGAATGTTTGGTGTGTGTATGTATTCGTAAGCTCTTATCTTGGATTTGATTTGATTATGAATGTTTACATTTGCTCAGGTTTCAGTATAAGCATATGTTGTCCTGTCTTTGAATGCACTTATATTATGTAAAGCTCAGTGCAGATTGACCTAGTGACCCATTTTCTGTTTTTCCCCTCCAGGTCTGTGCATGTGCGTACAATCAAATCTTCCTTTCATCTTGAATGCAGAAATGTATTTAAAGTTCTTTTTTTTTCCTCCCTCTTGTCCATAATGGAGGGGTAATCTTGTGAGAAACGGGCCTCCATGTCTTCATTTCCTGCGGGTCTCTGAGGCGGCGGCCACATCTATGTTGCCATGGATATTATTTGTGATATTTTTTGGGGATGCAGGCATTAAAAGTGGAAATGATGATTTCGTTTGATTAACCTAACTTTAAAAAAATGTTTTCAGGTGATATCACCCAGAAGGGCTACGAGAAAAAAAGATCCAAACTTTTACAAGCTTACCTACCTCACACACCAGGTAACACACATACCATCCTTTACCAAGCAGCATACAGTTTGTATTGTGTTAAGATTGCGTTTGTTCCTCTATGATTGCTGTAGGGGCAGAGCGCCGCATCCCTGTCACACCATCTTCATCCTCTTCCTCATCCTCCCGTTACCAACGCCGACGGTCCACTGGCACGAGGGATGAACGTTACCGCTCAGGTGAGATAAATGACATGGATTTACACAGACACACACACAATCTGACTTCCAGGAGACATAATACAGGCTTTTTGCTGTTTATGCCATAATTCCAGCAAACATATATACACTTATTTGCTGATTTCCAACAAAATACAGAAATCTGATGCAGTTGTACTTACATGAATGGTGTCTTTTATCACAGGGACGGCTCCATGTTTTAATAGCCAACGATGTGCAAATCCAGCGTCAACTTGGGCTTTGTTTATAAAACATTTGTCACTTAAATGACCGGAACACATTAACGGACTTGATACACTCCATTTCTGCCCCGGAAAAACGAACTGCATCCACTGTTCATGTAACGCTGGGTTCTTTGGGAAGCTGAACACTGTAAACCTTCCATCAAATTCAAAAACACACTTATTTGGAGACATTCTTGAACAAATCCTATGCAGCGTTGCCGATGATTTCCCGATGAAGCGCTCGCTCTCCTCTGGTCAACGTGTGCGCAGGCTCGCTTTTCCGGGAGAAATGCTCATATAAGGAGTTCCATCATCGTCTACATCATTAGATCCAAGAACGAAGAAAAAAAGCCAAAACTTATACCAACCCTGTCATTCTTCCAAATTATTTTTTAAAACTTTGCCCATGTTAAGCATGAGAATCCATCTCTTTAACACTGGGAACAACTCAGAATACATGAAACACCATTGTAGCCCCCCTTTAAGCAGTAACACATGAGCAAGAATATCATCAGAACTTGAAATACGATATAGATTTTATACAACAGTTTAATAAACAAGATGTCAACATTGTCTGTTCTTGCCCTTTTTTGCCAAACATCTTTTAAAACATTAATCTCAAAACTGTATTTATCCAGTTTACATCTGCATATGGAGTTTTAATTGCAACATTTTCATTAACTAAATTATATTTATTTTGAATCTATTTATTTACTAATTAAAATTCAAAAGTATCAATATAAAAGAATGTCATGCAAGACTTTTTTCCATCTATTATAATAAGAACTTTTCAGAAGGTTGTTCTGTATCTTCAGAACATGTTATTGGGCTTAGATGTAATCTTTGCCAGTGTCAGTATTTCCTCTATGGATAAACCACTGAATAAATAATCTTCCTAAATAAATCTCAGAAAAGCTGTAAAAACTCTGTTTCTTTCTCTCAGATGTTCACTCCGAAGCTGTTCAGGCTGCGCTGGAGCGACACAGTGAAAGAAAGATGGCTGTGCTCTTGCCATCCAAGCGGCAGTCGCTCATCGGTCAAACCTCCATGGACACGTATACACCTCCAGGTGTGTGTGTGTGTGTGCAAAAGGCAGTGAGTAAGTGTGTTTGTGAGTGTGTGTGTGTGTGTATGTGACTGTTTTCTTTGTGTCTCTGTAGACTCGTCCTCCGGCTCTGACGCTGAGGGGTCTCTGGGGAGGGCAGGGGGTGTCAGCGTGGACTCCTGGATCAGCAGAGCTCTCCATGGCTCACCTTCCACATCTTCGTCATCATCATCCCACAGCAACAGCTCTGCCAACGCAGCCCGACTCGCAGAGACCAACATGCACTCATACGGCAGTAAGAACACAAATGTTCACATTGCAGCCAAATAAACATAGATATTAATCAGTCATATTATAAATGAGTCTTTAGGTCACTCCTTATGAAATAAGACACATTTGGCACCTGATAGGGGTCTCTTTAAACTTCCTTCCCTTATCAAGATCATCTCACTTCAGCCAATTGGCTTCTCATGCTCAACTAAATTTAGCCAGTAAGTTCTATTTGCCTAACCAATATTAGCTTCTAATGTTCAAATTATTCCAGCAAATGAGCTCCTTATGCTTAACTCAAACCAGCCAATTAGCTTCTTATGTGGTAAAAAGTTATTAGCTTGGATATTTAATGGTAATATGACTGCTTTAGGATAGCTGTCTAATTTTTCCCTTTCAATTTCTCCCCGAGCTGGTCCGATGTCTCATCTCTCTCTGAAAAGGTGGGGCTTAAGAGAAATGGGCGTTTCTGCTGAGAATGGAATAGTTGGCAGGCACTCCAGGGACTACCAATCAGATCGCCCTTGGTCATCTCTGGATTCTGAGGGTCAGTATTTCATGATTCTTTGGACTATAGACTTGTCTGACATAAAAAAGGGAGTTCATAGCTCCATTGTTATTTGGTGCCCAGCGTTCTTCAGAATATCTTCATTTGTAATCCACAGAAAAAAAAGTCATGCAGGTTTGAAATTACTTAAGGTTTAAGCAAATGAAGCCAGAATTTTTCAGACAATAGTTAATTATACTGGGCCGGGTTTCCCAATAACGATTAATCTTACTGCTTAAGAGCGTTTTCTACTAGTAATTTTATGAACGTTCGTTATTGTTTCACGTGCATTTCCCAAAAATGCACTTAACACAGTTGCACGTAGCCGTGCTTTAAGTGATACTGTATAAGTTGCTATCCGTTGGTCAAGTGCTGAAATGTCATCATGGTTCGTAATTGTAGTAGACTACACACTCATTTTTTGAAATGTTAACCTAATGCTGCGTTCCATAAAGCTATAATATAATATAATATAATATAATATAATAGTTATAAGTATATTTGTAGAGACTTTATTTTACAGGCCCGAGATGGCTGCATTTATAAGCACTTGAATAAAGTTAAAGGTGTAATGATTGTCCTGCAGGTGACCACATAAATCTGTCTTCTTACGATGCGCTTAGGGCTTTACGATTGCTCCAGAGCACTCGTAGATCTACCATGATTTTCAAGTGCTACTTCAGTTACGAAGCTTTCAGGAAACAGACCATAATATTAAGATCGGTCGTACGATCGTTTTTTACGAACAACTTAGGCTTATGTAGCTTTCTGGGAAACGTAGCCCTGATTAGTTAACCTGTTTGTTTGTGTACTGCAGACAGTCTGACGGCCCCTCCTGACATCACCAGCTACATGGCAGACCCCGCCCCCATCTCTGTTCAACGCCCACAGGTCGCCATGATAACCAGGCCCCCGTCCAAATATGGCAATGCTGAGTTGATGGAGACAGGAGATGGTGAGTGTGTGTGTGCACAGGTCTGTTTTTAAATGTGTATTTATTCTGAAATGATCAAGTTTGCCATCTATTTGTTTTATTTGGAAACTTTATTCAGTGTGCATGGAATTCAGTTAATTAAATTAAAAAAAAAAAACCTTTTCTAATTTTTTCCACTTTGAGAATTCATATTAGTAGTATAACTGCATATATGTGTATGTAGGTGTGCCTGTCAGTAGCCGTGTGTCAGCAAAGATCCAGCAGCTAGTTAACACACTGAAGCGTCCCAAGCGAAGACCCCTGAGAGAATTCTTTGTGGAGGATTTTGAAGAACTTCTGGAAGGTAAAAATATTTTCACCTCTCTTTGAGCCTCCTTATTCGATGTCGAAGATAAAAATAACTGAAAGTCAATGAATAGAAATACAGATGTTTGAGTATCCTGCAGTAGTTCACAGAAACACTTTAACAGTTACTGTAAGGTCGAAGGTCTTGAAATCCATTACTCTCAGATTATATGCTCCACACCCTGCATAGAGCAAGTTAATTTGAGCCAACTATTTTTGCAGAGATCGAAGTGAAGTGCTTTAAGGGATAGTTCAACCAAAAAACTAAATCCTGTCATCATTTACTCACCCTTTTGTTGTCTTTTTTGATATCGAAGTCATGAGAATGAGTAAATAATGACTGAATTATATGGAAGAAGCTTTTGTTAAACTATTCCTTAAAATACATCAAAATGAATCCTGAAGATATAAAAACATAGGTCTCATCAGCATGCAAATGCTTTGCTTACCTTCTCTTGATGTTTGCCACGTGCAGTACAGCAGCCTGATCCTTCTCTGCCACGCCCAGAAGGGGCGGAGTCAACACCTATACAAGGAGAAGAGCTCGACGGACTCAAGAACTGCCCCGCCTCCCTGGAAGCAGCCCTTCTACGCTGGGGAGCCATTGCACCTAAAGCCCCCTGTTTGACTACTACGCACAGCAATACCAAACAACCATACACACTTACTTATGGTACACATGCATGTAAATTCTTAGTTGGGATGAATTTATAAATTCTCAATATAACATTAAAACATTCAGTAATACAGCCACGGTTCAATACAAGTTTGTGAATTGCAGGTTTTTCTGTTTTGTGTTCAGATCAGTCGCTTATAAAGTGCATTTGAAAAAGTAACACATTGCAATGACTTCTAAGCATTTTTATATCTGTTGTCCAACAAAGGAGAACATTTTAATAAAAATGTTTTAGCCCATAGCTTCACTTGAATTTGAATTCAGAACTTTTTTTCTGATATAATGTGGCTTCTTATCACAGACTGAGGAAGACAATATATTCTTTACTATAATAAAGTTAATGTCGATTAGCTATGGATTATAAATATACTTAATTATTCTGAAAATACCAGAGATGGCTCGAAGAACAGGTAAACTATATATTGTTGCAGTCGAGTATTTATTACCGTCATGTTTCATTATTTAAAAGGTTTCTATCTTGTTTTTATTCAGTTACAGTAGTAGTTGTTCATTATAGGGATTTCCTGAAGTGCCATGAGCTCTATTACTGCTGTAATGCATATTTGGAGCTTCTGTGCAAGGGTGTCCTCCGGCTTCTGGTATAATGAAATGGATATAACATGCGTCAACAGCGCGCAATAATGTCCACTAACCCTTTTTTTATAAATTACATTATAAATCACAAATCGCAAAAACATGTATTGAACTGTGGGCTAACTGTATTTTTGCATCACTAATTCATAGCCATCAATTGGATTTGATTGTCTTTTTGGTGGGTGCATGTTAATATAATAATCTTTATTTATGTGTAGGTAAACTCTGGTCCAAGAGTTTGAAGTTGGCCTTTAACCTTCTCCATAAACTGGGATCCAAACAAGAGCCAATCATTCACCCTGGAGACAGGGTAAGAGTGGATCAATTGTATTTACTTGTTTTCTTATGTATTTTTCTAAAATGCACACTACCATTCAAAAGTTTGGAATCAGTACAATTTTTCTTTTAAACAAAATAATACTTTTATTGAGCAGAGATGCATTCAATTGATCGAAAGTGACAGTAGAGTTACAAAATAATTCTATTTAAAATAAATGTGATTCTTTTGAATTGGCTATTTATCAAATAATCCTAAAAAAATTGTTTCCACAAAAATAATAAGCAGCTCAACTGATTTTAACATTGATAATGATAAGAAATGTTTCTTGAGAACTACGGATCATGTGACATGAAAATTCTACTTTAAATTATATTCACATAGGAAACAGTTCTTCTGAATTTGAATAATATTTGACAGTATTACTGTACTGTACTTTACTGTATTTTGGATTGTCAATACTGCCTTGGTGAGCATAAAAGACTTTGAAAATCATAAAAAAAAAAATCTTACTGACTCCAAACTTTTGAACGGTTGTGCATAGCTCCATTATAAAGACAGAAATCAGATATAGACACATTACACAGACATATACTCAAAAACTGATGAAGAATGAAGACTGTGTATGTGTTACTGTAGGTAGCATTGGTTTACCCCAATAATGACCCAGCAGCGTTCATGGTGGCGTTTTATGGCTGTCTTTTGGCTGAAGTCGTTCCTGTCCCAATTGAAGTACCACTTACAAAGAAGGTAATTTCTACTGCAAAACAAGTCCAGCAATAGTAGCTTAGGCAGTACTGCATATATTCAAAGATCTAATAATTAGTCATTAAATGGATAGTTCACCGAAAAACATTTTACAGTTTTACAAACAATTTTTATAAGGATAAGATATGCCTGAGGTGTGCCCTGCTGTTTTCTCCCCTTAAAGGATGCTGGGAGTCAACAAATTGGTTTCCTTTTGGGTAGCTGTGGAGTTGCTGTGGCATTAACAAGTGATGCATGTCATAAAGGTCTTCCCAAGAGTGCTAGTGGTGATGTCATGCAGTTTAAAGGTCAGAGATGTCACAATGTTTGTTAGAAAAACCTGCACACGAGTCTTCATAGGAACATTGTTATTTGTTAAACATATCTGTTTTTATCTACTTTACATGTTTGTATTATGTGTGTGTGTGTGTTCAGGCTGGCCAAAGTTGCTCTGGGTGCTGACTGACTCCAAACATTTATCTAAACCCCCACGAGAATGGTTTCCTCTCATTAAAGATGCCAACAATGACACAGCATACATAGAGGTAACAGACCATGTGATTATGTGTTAAATGTTTTAAATAATATACTTCTATTTTTTAAATAATATGCTACTGCTCGGAAGTCTCGGGTCAGTAAGATGTTTTTTTTTTTAAATGACTTAATACTTCTATTATGAAAGCAAATTATATTATATTATATTATATTATATTATATTATATTATATTATATTATATTATATTATATTATATTATATTATATTATATTATATTATATTATATTATATTATGATAGGTAAAAATTGATAGCATGAATGCACGACTTTGGATAAAAGCATCTGCTAAATGCATAAATGTAATTTTAATTTTAATTTAATATATATATGGGGCTTGTATTGTAGTTTTTTGACAATACAGGGATCTCATTGCATTTATAATGAGAGTTGCCATGTTTTGTGGTTGATTGACAGTATAAGACCTGTAAGGATGGGAGTGTGTTGGGAATAACTGTGACAAGAATGGCAATGCTCACACACTGCCAAACACTTACGCATACCTGCGGATACAGTGAGGGTAAGATATCAAAATATCATACTTATATATCTTATATCATACTTAAATATCATGTTGTTCCAAAACCGTAAGACTTCATTTTTAAGTGGTTTGTGATTGTTTGTTACAGCTGAGATTATGGTGAACGTGTTGGATTTTAAGAAAGGCATTGGCCTTTGGCACAGTGTTCAAACAGTAAGATAATTGATTCAGTTTATTGTACGTTGTCATTTATCATGTCATCATTATTATTTTTGTAGCCTACACAAGATAATTTTGTCCTATCTTTTTTGAAAAAGTCTTCTTTTTCTCTCTCTTTAGAGTGTGTTGAATATGTTACATGTGGTCAGTGTTCCATATGCACTTATGAAAGTAAACCCTCTGTCCTGGATCCAGAGAGTCTGCCAGTACAAAGGTACACACCGTTACATCAGTGTATGTGATAGATGTGCAGGCTTTTGATCTGGCTTTTTAGATGGGGTACCTGTCTCGTACATGTTCAAGGATCACCTGACGCTCTAATCTGAAGCGAAGTCTGCTGTATAAAACAAGAGCACACATTCTTACACACGTTACACATTCTGTTTAATAATCAGTCTTTCTCTATGTGTGTACAGCTAAGGTGGCTTGTGTGAAGAGTAGGGATCTGCACTGGGCTCTGATGGCCTGCAAAGACCAGAGTGACACCACCATGAGCTCTCTGAGAATGCTGCTGATTGCTGATGGATCAAACCCCTGTGAGTGTGTGAATGATGAATAAAACCCCTTTTGAGTCTGTTTTACTGATGAATCAAAGCCTGTGAGCTATTACTTTGTGAATCAAGCCTCTATGTAAAGTATGTCAATTCTCTGTCTTTCATTCCCAGGGTCGATATCCTCCTGTGATGCATTCTTAAAAGTGTTTCAGAGCATGGGCTTGAGGTCAGAGGTCATTTGCCCGTGTGCTGGCTCCCCCGAGGCCCTGACTGTAGCTGTGAGAAGGTATAAATACACTCACACTCTCTTTGCCCAGGAGGCACACACATGTGCACACTTCATTCCCGTGCTCGGGAATCTGTTTTCAGTTTAAACTCATTAAAATGGGAGGTTCTGTCTTTTGTGGCCACACATTACAAACAACATAACCAGGCCTATTCACATTCATACACAGACACACAAAACTATTATAGAAATACATCTGACTCAGATTTTAAAAGTGAAAACTTCTTGGTTCTTAATCATTAAAATGCAATTAATTGTGCTTGTGTGTGGTCTGAAGTGTAGTGTTATCAGACGGATATTGCACTAGACTTTGCAATATCGCTATAAAGTCTGGTTCACATTGCCGAGAATTGCCCAAATAAACAAAAAAGGACGCCTGACCGAAGTGTAAAGTTACCAACCACTCTTCAGTTTATATGTGCCATTTGTAGGCTAGTAAATCTGAAATCAGACACTACCCAAAGTGCAAAATGGAATTATAGAAAGTTTGATTGTAGATATCTCAAACCAAATTATTGAATATCTCTTGCAAGACAAACTTTGCCAAATCTGGTTGATAATCTTTTTTTAAAAGCATTCATAAAAGTATATATTCATAAATTTGACAGGATAAATGAGATTTTAAAGATTTGTAAATGCAGAGCTTTCAGAAGTTGCATAAAGCGAACCTCCAGGATGCAAAACCACACAAATCTGGAAAATGTTGTGTCTATGGTAACATAATATTCTGGCAACACATATGGATATCATTTATTTGTATGCATGTGTTTTCTGTCAGGCCTCAGGAGGCCAGCTCTAAGCCAGCAGGCCGAGGGGTCCTAAGTATGACGAATCTGAGTCATGGGGTCATCAGAGTAGACACGGGAGAGAAGCTGTCCGTCCTCACCCTACAGGATGTGGACACGGCCATGCCAGAAGGTACATAGATTACAAAAACATGAACACATGAATAACCCCAAAGCATTTTGATTTAGGGCCAACATCTACCTCATACACCAGCCTAGAAGCAATTCAGCACTGTTTTCCTCATGTGACCACAGACCTCATCAAACGACTTTGTTTCTTGTAAAACTGACTTTTCTCCATCTTTCTCAGCAATGGTGTGTGTTGTTAAATTGGAGGGTGTTCCTCAGCTGTGTAAAACCGATGAGATTGGAGAGATCTGCGTGTCGTCTGTTGCCACGGGAACGTCATATTATGGGCTTTCAGGAATGAGCAAGAACACATTCGAGGTGTGAAAATACATTATAGACTGTATATACATCAAGTTTCATTAAGATTCACTGCCATTCCAAAGTTTTTTTTTTTTTTCATTCATACCTTTATTTAACAAGGACATGATCAAAAGTGACAGTAAACAATGTTAATAAAGAATTATGTTTCAAATAAATGCTTTTCTTTTGAAGTTTCTATTCAAGGAATACTGAAATAAATTTATCACTGTTACTATATAAATGTTAAGCAGCACAACAGTTTTCATCATTTCTGATAAGAAGAAATGTTTCTTGCGGAACAATTTTAAAATATGTTCAGTGTTATTAAATATATTTAAAAAATATATTAATTTTTTTAAAATCTATTAATATAGGAAACTGTTTTTTTTTTTAAAGTGCAGTAATATTTCCCAACATCACTGTTTTTACTGTATTATACATATTCTAAATGTAAATGCAAAAAGGTATTTATTTATTTTTATAAATAATTTTTGTTTTTATAAATAAACTTTTTAAAAACAAAAAAAATCTTACAGACTACTACACAAACTTTTGAACAGCATTGTAAAATATCTTTATTTTACTGTACTAAAGTAAAAAACAAAAAAAAAACCACTTTAGCTCATTGAAGTCTGGTTTTACATGGTTTCTATATTTATGCATTTGTTAGACACTTTTATCCATTGTATTCAAATTGTATGTACGTTTTTTCTGGTTTCTTGGTAACTGGTCATTTGTAGTAATTAGCTGGTTCAAGCTCTTTTGATCAAATTTTGGTAAATTTTAAGTAGAAGTGTGTGTAATCTTCTATTTAGTGTGTGTGTGTGTCCTGTCAGTTAGTTAAATGAGTTTATGTCTGCTGTGGTGCAGGTGTCGTTCCAGTGGATTGTGACGGTGGAATTTTGTCCAGCGATTGCGGTGTTGTCGTGAGGTCAGGTCTGCTGGGATTTTGTGGGTCCGGGTTGGGATGATCTTCATCTCTGGTACAACTTGAAGGACTTGATGCAGGTCGGGGGTCGGAAACACAACACGATGGACATCATTGCACCCGCTCTTGCTGTCGAGCCCAATGAAGTTCATCTATAGAGGAAGTGTTTAAAAAACAGAGCCAAAAATACCACCAGTACTCACCAGACTCACTGTTTTAAACTGATGTCATATCTAGCGCTTCCGATTTAATGTTGAGTGCTGTCGCTCTTTTGTGGGTCCGGGTGGGATGATCTTCATCTCTGGTACACTTGAAGGACTGATGCAGGTCGGGGGTCGGAAACACAACACTGATGACATCATTGCTACCGCTCTTGCTGTCGAGCCCATGAAATTCATCTATAGAGGAAGGTGTGTTTAAAAAACAGAAGACCAAAATAATATCCAACCAGTACTACACCCAGTACTACACTGTTTTAAAACTGAGTAATCAGGAGACCGATCCTCTCTATATGCAAAATACCCAAGCTGTGTAGGGCCCCCTTGCTCTCAAATATTATTAAATTTTACTTTCGTTTTTGAATTTGTCCAGCGGTTATGAAAATGTGAATGGTAATTTATTTTAATGTTGAGTGCTGTCGCTCTTTCTACATAAAAAGCAGTCAAATCATGTAATGTGAATGTCGTACAGTCTTGCTTGAGACTAAAACACTTAATTTCCAGCGATATCGTTGACTTGATTGCACAGATACTATTTACCATATTTTCTGGACTATAAGTCGCACTTTTTTTCACAGTTTAGCTGGTCCCTGCGACTTATAGTCAGGTGCGACTTATTTATCAAAATTAATTTGGCAATGAACCAAGAGAAATGAACTAATACAAATGAACCAAGAGAAAACGTTACCTTCTTCAGCCGTGAGAGGACGCTCTATGCTGCTCAGTGCTCCTGTAGTCTACACTGAAAACATAGAGCGCCCTCTTGCGGCTGTAGACGGTAATGTTTTCTCTTGGTTCTTGGTTCTAAATAAATGCGACTTATAGTCCAATGCGATGTTTTTTTCCTCATCATGATGTATTTTTGGACTGATGCGACTTATACTCAGGTGCGACTTATAGTCCGAAAAATACGGTAAACTGAACTGAACTGGATGATAACATCACTGGACTGCCTTTAACTGAAAAATGAGTGTTTACTACTGTCATTTTGCATTAGTGACACACTATTTTCCTAATTAATGCTGTACAATTAATGCTTGCTTCGACACAATCTGTATTGTTAAAAGCACTATATAAATAAAGGTGACTTGACTTAAAAAAAAAAATAGTTGAAAGCATACCGAGTTGCGGAAGAGACATTGTTTTCTCAAGCGCTTTCTGCGATCACGATTTGAGACGGAGTGAAACAAGGACAAAGGTGTTCAATCATTAATTCATAACCACCCATACCCCACTCCACAACCTCCGCCCGCCCCGCTGACACAGTTATCTGTAGGCCCCCTGAAGTCTAGGATCAGCACTGGAGTAATCCCTGTGCTCACTGTGTGTAGGACGGTGGTGTTCTCAGTGAATGTGTTGTACGATGAGAGGATTGTGCTGGTAGCAGAACAGAGACCAGATTCAACCGAAGAAGAGAGTTACCAGTGGATGAGCCGAGTGTTGCAGGTACACACATACACATAACCAGGCTCAGAATTAGCATTTTCTGTCCTTGCTGAAAGCAAAAGTGCTGCACTAAACAACAAAGTCATTGCCAAACAGATCATATTTATTCATATTTAATGTATAGTTAAGTAAGCCATAAAAACGTATAAAAACAAAGTTATTAATAATGAATTAATGTTAAAGAGTTATCTGTGTGTGTGTGTGTGTTTAGGCTATAGATGGGATTCATCAGGTGGGAGTGTACTGCTTGGCATTGGTTCCTGCCAACACCCTCCCCAAAACTCCTCTGGGTGGAATCCACCTGTCTGAGACCAAACAGTTGTTCCTGGAGGGGGCACTACACCCCTGCAGCATCCTCATGTGTCCTCACTCCTGCATCACCAACCTGCCCAAGCCCAGACAGAAACAACCCGGTACACAAGCCTTTGTGTACAAGCCCTGTTGTAGAGTATGTGTGGTACATAGATAGTAATGTGTAAATATTGTGTGTATTTGTTGCAGAGGTGGGTCCTGCCTCTGTGATGGTAGGGAATCTCGTTGCAGGAAAGCGAATGGCTCAGGCCAGCGGACGAGACCTGAGTCACATGGAGGACAATGAGCAGGTAAATCCAGATATTAAGATCTCTTAGTGCTGTACGATTAATCAGAAAAAGACCAAAATTGTGATGTGATTTAATTGAAATAAATATGTGTGTTTCAGAGTGAAGTGCGCCACTGTGTTCATTTATATGCGAGCAGCTCATGATTCAGTGTTTTCAGTGTCTTAGTGCATTAAATGATGCTCCATGCAAACTCCATCTCTGCATGTGTTGTGAAATTGGACTGCTTATAACATGCATTTGGGAATGCAATGTGCGCCAACCATTAACCAAATTTGTAATGACAAGTATTTATAGAAATGAGAAGCTACAGTATGAGGGGCATCTACTGTTGTCTTGATGGTTTAACATTTGAAACTGAGGGAATTAAGACATAAAATTATTTGACCTTAATTCTTTGTTCTTTTAATAATTAAATCATATTTTTGCAGTAGTATTGTTTCTGATTTTGCTTAATAATTTATTTAATAGTATTTAATAATTGTGCAGCCCTACAAAAAAGAACAGCAAACCTGGAACTCTAGGGTCTCTTGTTTTTTGGAGATGGAAAGATATGGGCAAAAATTGGAATTGGATCACAAAGTATGTCTGTGTAACAATTTCATGTGTCCTCCTATAAAGGAAAACTTTATAGGAGGACATATGAGTGAGTGTAAGGCATGTGTCTTTTTCACTCTGACTGATTATTCTTCCTCTCGTGTGAATTCTAGTTCCTGTTTCTGTCGGAGGTGCTGCAGTGGAGAGCTCAGACAACACCTGACCACATATTGTACACACTTATTAACTCACGGGTAACATGCATATATTTCTTTCCTGAGTTCCCTTCAGCAGTGAATGTCAAGAAAATGATTTAAAATAAATTCAAATTTTTATGAATTCATGTGTGTTGTTGTGATTATAATGGTATTTGTGTATTTCAGGGGGCAATAGGAAGCTCTCTGACCTGTCTACAGCTTCACAAGAGAGCAGAGAAAATTGCAACTTTGCTGTATGAAAGAGGACAGCTACGAGATGGAGACCATGTAGCATTAGTTTATCCACCAGGTAACACACGGACCCTGGCTATCTGTATTAACTGTTTATTGCATGATGTGCAAATAAATTTTTGAACTGCATTGCAATAATAAAGTCTGCAGTAATACATCTCTGCTTTTATTTCAGCCAAATTAAGCTATAAATAAATTATTATAATTTTTGTTGTCAGAACACTAGTTAATAAACTTCATACCAGCAATATGCCGAGCTCTTGTTCAGGGTTGAAATCCCATCTGTAGTTGTTTTTTTAGTAGTGCTAATTGCAGCACTTCATTAAATCAGATCAGCTGCAGCTTTCAGTCCTGTTCTGTAAGTCACATTCACGAGCTGCCCTCTCCAATTAAATCACATTACATTTGCTTAATGAAACTTTTAGTTAAACTTATTCCATTAAAATTAAACGCATCATGAATAAGTAAATGTGTGGTGAATTACACCTTTTTGTAACAAACATAATTCTATTTCAAACAGATTTCATGTTCGTGTTTGTGTGCGTTGCAGGTTTAGATCTGATCGCCGCCTTTTACGGCTGTCTGTATGCAGGCTGTATTCCTATAACTGTGCGACCGCCTCACCCACAGAACATCTCTACTACACTACCTACAGTTAAAATGATCCTAGAGGTGAGGACACACACACGCACCCTCAGAACATTTCCAACACACCTGCAGTTACATGAAGTAAATTATTAGAGAAGTATTATAAACCCTACTTGATCTTATGTAATGTAAAACTTATGGCATCTAAATTATCAGTATGATCCAAACTTTGCTGAAAACCTGGTGTACATGATATTAACCGTGTATACTTTTTAAGCAAGTAAAAATTTATTTTAGTATAATTCTAAAAACTTACTTCAGGTCATGGTGCACATGATTTGTGCTGTGAAATCTTTACTGATTTTTTTTAAAGTAAATCTAAGAATCAATTTTATATTGCTAGTATATTTCAAGATAAACGCTGGACTAAAGCAGTTTAGGTTTACTTGATTATCCATGCATCATTTAGAAATCATGTTAAAATCTGAGTATGATACATCAGGCTTTTGTGAAAAGTTTTTTATTGTACATGTCTCAAAAACTATTATTTTGATGCATCGCATTATATGTTTTGTCCACGACAATACAACTACAGAACTTTGGTCCTTAAACTAAGCATTAAAATGATATCTTGCTAAAACATATTATTGGGAAATATAAAGTGACAGCTTATGTTTATATGAATTTTATAGAAGTAGTTTGCTATAATGTTAAAAATATCCCTTTTTTCTGTATAAATATCAGCAATAGAACCAAATAGCCTTTTTGCTCAGTTTGCTCATGTTTTCTCTTCAATTATGAGTTCCATATTTTCCTATATTATAAACCTGATGTATCAAATAAGAAACTCGTTAAAAACACATGTGCGGACCTCTTGTTTTAATTTTTTTTGTAAAAAAATGTATTTACAATTTTCAAACATTTTTCAAGTCACCTTTATTTATATAGCGCTTTATACAATACAGATTGTGTCAAACCGGTGATGTCATTGTCCAGGTCAGTTCAGATCTCCTCCATTAGTGTCTATGCAGTCAAGTCAATGGAGCTGCTAGAAATTGTGTCCCTGACTAAGTAAGCCAAAGGCGATAGTGGCAAGGAACTAAAAATCCATCAGTGACAGAAATTGAGAAACCAGGCTCAGTCAGGGGGCCAGTTCTTCTCCAGCCAGACGAAACCAGCATGGTGTGGTTTAATTCTAGGCTCCAACACAGGTCAGATTGAGCAGAGGACTCTTCTGGTTCTTGTGGTCTTGTGCCGATGGCCGACGAGGTCTTCATACTGACACAGTGTGTCTGCCTCCCGAACAATGCTAGGTAGAATTTGGGCAATAAATTGGAAAATGATTTGCTGCTCACTGTTGATTTTGATATTCTAGGTATTATCAAATGGTCACTGTTTTGAGATCACAGCAGATGTGATGTACTATAATGCGATAAGAGCTCTTTCAAGGAAAGGTTGCTATCACATTGCATACCTGGTTTCTTAACTGATGATGATGGTATGTTTCATCATGCTGCAAAGAAATATAGAGCTGAGTATCACCAGCATAACAGTGAAAGCTAACACCATGTTTCCTGATGATGTCTCCCAAGGGTAACATGTAAAGTGTGAAAACAAATGGTCCTAGTACTCAGCCTTGTGGTACTCCATAGTGCACTTGTGAACAACATGATACCTCTTCATTCACTGCTACAAATTGATGATAGTCAGATAAGTATGATTTGAACCATGCCAATGCAATTCCACTAATGTGAACATCATTTTCAAGTCTTTTCACAAGAATGCTGTGGTCGATGTTGTCAAACACATTGCAAAGATGTCAGGTGCTCTGGCTCCTGGTAAAAATGGGACTATGATGGCTGGTGTCTCTTTTTTTACATTCCGCACAACATAATTGCCAATAACTAGGGTGCTTTCATCAGGTTTCTCATTGGGTGCATCACTGAGTGGGGAGAACCTGTTTAATGTTTTGTTATTTGGTACAATAAACTGTTCCATGTCAGGATTATACCAACCCTTTACAGGGTTAAATCATTTATTTTTTATTGTAAATGTGAATCATTTATAGAATGAGATATAGCTCTCAAAACATTAACATTTTTAATAAAAATGTTGGTGTGTGCAGGTGAGTCGTTCAGTGTGTGTTATGACCACCCAAGCTATCTTAAAACTTCTGAAGTCCAGAGATGCATCAGTGGTTGTGGACTTTAAATTATGGCCTCCTATCCTGGAAACAGGTGAGTTCCTGAGGGATATAAGTTTTTAGAGTTACGCCTGCCAGCTGCTCATCAGAAGTATCTGTGTGTGTTTATTTATTAGATGACTTGCCAAAGAGGCGTTGTCCACTGTTGTATAAGCCATGTGATCCAGACACTTTGGCCTATCTGGACTTCAGTGTGTCCACTACAGGCATGCTCGCTGGAGTGAAGGTTTGACTCCTCATACTTGTTACTAATGTTTTAATGTATGGACTACAGATGTGGTTATTATTATCATCATCATCATCATCATTGTTAACAATTATGTTTAAACTGCATTTAAAAACCTATAATTTCTGTTTTCCTCTCTTTCTCTGAAGATGTCTCACAATGCAACCAGTGCCCTGTGTCGCTCTGTTAAACTGCAGTGTGAGTTGTATCCCTCTCGTGAGGTGGCTGTATGTCTCGACCCATACTGTGGCCTTGGCTTTGTCTTGTGGTGCCTCTGCAGGTACGGACCACCTGTGCACTCTCCTGAGATACACACATATGCAGACACATTTTCATGGGTTTATGTGTGTGTCTGTGTGTGTGTGTGTGTATGTATGTTTGTAGCGTGTATGCAGGGCAGCAGTCTGTTCTGATCTCTCCAATGGATCTAGAGGTGAATCCTGCTTTGTGGCTGCAGTCCATCAGTCAGTTTAAAGTCCGAGACACGTTTTGCTCATATTCTGTGATGGAGCTCTGCACAAGATCTCTCAGCTCTCTCACTGACTCTCTAAAGGTACACGCACACACACACACACTCACACAGACATCTCATTAAACAACGTTTTTGTTACTTGAAATAAAATAAACATGAACTGAAACAACATGTTATTTTATTTCAGCAAAGCAGCATTTTTCATCTCCATAAATATTTACTTGATGTAAAAAAAAAAAAAAGCAAAACTGAAATAAAAATGTATACGAAATATATAGACATATTTAAGCAAAAGAGAAATGAGATGAGAAAAAATGAGAATGAGAAAAAATGAGAATGAGAAAAAATGAATTCAAAGTATTATTAAATGTATAAGTAATAGTACCTCTGTGATACTAAAATATTAGTGCTTCCTACAGTATTTCACCCCTGTATTTTTGTCTCCCTCTCAGGCCCGTGGGATGGATCTGACCCGTGTGCGTTCATGTGTGGTGGTGGCGGAAGAAAGGCCTCGTGTTGTTCTGACACAGTCCTTCTGTAAACTCTTTAAGGATGTGGGGCTGCATCCGCGTGCCGTCAGCACTGCCTTCGGCTGCAGGGTCAATCTCGCAGTCTGCCTACAGGTCAGTATAGGTCAGAATGTGACCCATCTGATTTCATAGTCTTATTGCATCCCCAGTGTTCAGTTTTTTACTTTTACTAGTCATGTAACTCATTCAACATTGTATCTTGTTTTTTGTTTGTTTGTTTTTTTTACTGTTTTTTTTCATTTTATTCTTTTATTTATTTTATTTTAACATTTATACATCACATCTTCCTCTCCTCTCCTAATGTAGCCTCATAGGTTGGGGAAGCTTGCTGAGCAGGTATGAATTAACTTTAACTGATCCCTGTCATTTTATAGCTCAGTAACTACAACCATATTTAGATGTGGAAGTAAATTTATTAATTATGATCCTGTGTGCATGACTACTCATTTTTACGAGCAAACTAATCGTCAGAGTGTTAACCTCACCTCAAATGACTAAGTGGTCTACACAACTGATATGGTGTGTGTGAGGGAAATGAAAGCATGTATCTCCAGACTCCGGAGTCCTGTCATATTCACATTTCTGATTAGTTCCAGCTTAGTTTACAAAAGGTGAGCAACAGCACGGTTTAAATTATTTTCATTGTTGCATAAATCCAAATACATTTGGCCATTACATATTATTGTACAAACAAATATCGAGCGTAGTTCTGGCAGGTCGCGTTAGTCAAGCTCACATCAGCTGACTCTCAGCTGATCCCCATCTACCTATAAGAAAACGACACCTATCTAAGCATTCATATATAAGGTCATCAGTATTATCAGCAGCTTTCACATTGCTCACTAGCTATTAACCCTCCTCCATCCCTAACTCCTCCTTTGTCAGTCAGGATTCAGCCTCCTGATTCTCCTTCGAATTGGACCAATTGTAAAATGTGTACATAACATTATTGTATTTAATTTATGTTGGTTATGTGCTGTTTACTCTGGGGGGGTTATCATTGCTTACTCTGCTCTCATCCATGCTAGGCTGTATGGATGTGCAAGGAGTTCAGTTGTCCAGAACAGATCCAAACTGTATGCTAATTGTCAGTCATCTTTGACTATAGTTGTCCTGACAGATATCTCACAGCTGCATTGGAACAGGAGTTTTCTTCCTCCTGGATAATGAATGCCAACAGTTTAATCTGTTTGGCATAAGCTGTTTTTGAAAATAGTTATGTTATGTGGAAAAATAGAAAAACAAACAAAAACATGACTTTTAAAGCTCGCTTTCACTCTGCAATGCAGAAAAAATGCCCCTGTATGTCTTGTCTTGTCTTTCTATATGATACAGTATAGTTAAGCAATATCACACAAGCAAGCATGCTGTTTTTCCTGAATATTTAGTTTTATATTTAAAGCATCTTTTCAGTTTTTAAAACTTATTTCATATTTCAATATATTATATTATTTTAAAAACCTTACAGGGATGCTCCTCCCCGAAATGAAAATTTTGTCATTAATCAGTTACCTCCATGTTGTTCCATACCTGTAAATGCTTTGTTCATCTTTGGAACAAAATTTAATATATTTTGGATGAAAACTGGGAGGCTTGAGACTTTTCCATAAACTGGCAAGTAAATAACCGTAAGTATAAAAAGCATCGTAAGAATATTCCATCTGCCATCAGTGGTTCAACCTTAACGTTATGAAGCGACAAGATTACTGTTTGTACGTGAATAAAACAAAAATAATGACTTTATATCACCGTATGGTGCATACACTTTTCTGTATCTGCCGCGCCACAAGGATGTGCTGTTTTCTTTCAGATCAAAGCATAAACACGTGGAAAGAATGCATCCTTGTTTTGCGGCTGATACAGAAGAGTGTACGCAGCATACGTGATATGGAGAGAGACAAAGGAGACTGTTGACGAAAGTCATTATTTTTGTTTTATTCGCATCCAAAAAGTATTCTCGTCGCTTCATAACGTTACGGTTGAATCACTCATGGCAGATGGACTGTTCTGATGATTCTTTTCATGCTTTTCTGGACATTGACACTGTTATTTATTTGGCAGTCTATGTGGCAGTCTCAAGCCTCCCGGTTTTCATCTAAAATATCTTTAATTGTGTTCTGAAGGTTTGGAATGACATGGGGGTAAGAGATTAATGACAAAATTTTCATTTTGGGGTGGAGTATCCCTTTAATCTTATAGAGTTATTTATGCCATTTGAAATTGCAGTGTAAATACTGTACATCTAAATAACACTTCCGATGCCACTTCTGTAGTGCATAGTACTTTGTTGATGAAACTTTCATTTGATTGGAAACAGCCTGTAGTGTCTTATTATTCTCATTGAATTTATTATTTCTTAGAATTTGACATAAACATGATGCATACATCTAATTGCCCTTATGAAGGTAAAAATGAAATCAAATTAGATTATAATAATGAAAATGTGAATTTCTGTCACTACTGTTAATTTACCACTGCAAAGAGTATAAATATATGAATATTCGAAAGTCAGCTAACACGACAAGCCTAAACCAGCTAAGATACCAGTACAAAAACAACATATAATCTGTTGTGAATTCTTTATGGTTTTTCTCTTATTGTCCATAATTTATTCTGC
This sequence comes from Carassius auratus, assembly GCF_003368295.1. NCBI lineage: Eukaryota > Metazoa > Chordata > Actinopteri > Cypriniformes > Cyprinidae > Carassius > Carassius auratus. The sequence continues at coordinate 21,961,182 of NC_039244.1, read as the reverse complement.
TAATGTGTTAAGTTACGGAAAATGCGCTGTACATAGTTTGAAGCAAATACGATTCTAACGTAAGTGAGCTATTCTCTGCCACGCAAGCGCAGCAGCCGGAGTTTTTTGTAGCTGGAGTTTCATAGCGTTGGCAGACTTTCCACTCGTGTGCAGCATCCTTGAGTGCAAGTTAAAGTTACTGACAAAGTAAGTTCATAACACGATTCTATGTTTAATGGGGAATGTTTGTACGCGCGGCAACTATTTCTGGCACGATGCCAATATTGCCGCTGTTTTTGTGATCTGTATAATTATCAGCGCACTCGCGCTAGCACGGATGCTAATATCACTAATATTTGCAATATTAATGTTTAATTCTTCCCCTTATGTGCATGATCCTATATTTTACAGTTTGTTATCTGTTGTTATGATAATGCAGCATAATGTGATTTATACTATTATATTTATTTCCATAGTTTATATCCTTGCTTTCTTAGTATTCTAAGTGGATATATGAGAGTTGTTGATAATGTTTCATTTGTAATTTACTGTTGAATCATAACAGTATGTAGACAAGTTATTTATCTTGTTTTATTTGTTTATTACAGAAACTACCTCAGTTGTATACTGTCATGTGTACAAGGTTGAAACTTGCACAAAATAAAAGTGGAAACGAAATCTGATGACTCCTCCCTGATCAGAGTACTGAAGTGGTTAACACCATTGAAAAACTAGCAATCAGTGGGGCAATCCCCAACAAATGGTCCTTCGAGCCGGATCTTGACTGCTTCATAATGTCATCAGATGATAAACCAACATCACTTCTCCATGCTGATACACAAGCAAGGCCGTCACGGCGATGTCGAGCCCCCAGACACCTTGAAGATTACATCCTTGACATCCATCACCGACCTGCCCTTTCCTCCAGTCCTGTTCAGAGGGAGTCAGAGGAGCAGAGAGGAGCAGCAGCCGCAGTGTATACAAGTCAAGCAGATGCAGCATCCATTCAAGGTATACGTCGAGCCACGCCTAGTCCGAGTCAAGCAGATGTATTGAGTATGGACTCATTGACTAAACTCATGGACTCCATGAATGCGAGGGAGGAAGAAGAGACAGTTGAAATGGACAATCTTCTCAGGAAACTAGAACAACTTAAGAAACGTAAGCACCGCCGAAACGAAATGATGGAACACATCAAATCTTTCTTGAGGGAGGAGGATGAGGAGGACAATGAACCAGTACAGGTTATTGCATCACCACCATCTTTTCACGCATCATCTAGTTCATTAAGCCCTCCGCCCATACACCCACATGACACAGTGGCAAATGTCAGCACACAGGCTACGGTATGCACCCCAGTGATACATGAAGAAAAGTCACATGAGACAGGTGCTATCTCTAAAGCAGAATTACAGAGTTGCAATATTGGATTCACTCCGATCCATACACAACAATCCAAGACGGCAGGTTTACTGTATTCTCCCCTCTCATCTGGCATAGCATCTCCTGTTCCACATCTTTCACAACAACGAGTATATGAGCCTTTCCCATCTCATTCTCCCAGAATTCTGCCTGGTCAGGAACGAGCTTTGACTCATGACACTGAACGATCATTCCAGCCCCTTAAGCCACAACAGCTGATTTCGCCATCACCTGTCTATCAACATCTTATGGCACCGCACGGCTATCTTGTAACACCACATTCAAAGATAGAGCCAGTGAATGCATTTACTTCATCCAGTCATGTCCCTCCTTATCAAACAATGATGCCATCAACGTTACCCTCTCAAAACATGATTCCTGGCTTACTCCCTTCCATGAGCCCTGCTGCAGTTGTCGTCCCTCCACAGCTGTTACCAACCCAGACAGCAACCCCACCAGGTTCAGCTCAGCGGACATTGTATAGCCCCCCTAAACCTAAAATTCCAGACTTCACAAGTGACAGTGAAAGAGAATTTGCGAATATGAAGCTGGCATTGGACAATTTGCTTGAGCCTTACCCAGAACTAACAGAGAAGTATAAATATCATGTACTGTTGGAACATTTTAAATTGCCTGAAGCTCAGATGATAGCGCAGTCCTGTCGACATCACCCATACCCGTATTCAGCAGCTATGCAAGCACTTCAGTTACAGTACGGCCAGCCACATCAACTGGCACAAAGTGAGATAGCGGCCATCCTCACAGCACCAGATGTCAAGCCCAATGATAGTCACAGCTTTCAGAGCTTTGCTTTGCGAGTTCATCTCCTGGTCAGTATGCTGCTGTCCCTAGAAGGACCAAGAGGGATGGAGCTTAATTGCTGCTCACATGTAGACCGCCTACTTAGCAAGCTGCCAAAGTATCTACGGGATGGCTTCATTGAGTTCCTTCAACAGCAGGGAAAGCTTAACTCCATAAGTCTCAACCCTTATAATCTACAGGACTTTGCTGGATGGCTGCAGGTTAAGGCACAGCAGCAGAGACTGTCCATTCGGTTAGTACAGCGTTACCAGCACGAGAGACTTCCAGGGATCAGTAAAGAGAAACCCCCAGTTAAACCAAAGGGTTCGAATCTAGTTGTTTATCATGGTGCATCCCAAGCAGAGACAGCGCTCTCTACCTCTCCTAAAGAGCTAAAGCTTAAGAAACCATTCAAGGTACACTGCCTCTTCTGCAACAGTAAAGAGCACTACATTACCCGTTGTGATAAAGTCAAAGAGCAGTCGGTAACTGACCTTCAGAAGTGGATTTCTGATGGAAAGAGATGCTGGCGATGTGCACGATTACATGTACCCGAGATATGCAACCTCAAAAAGCCATGCGGTGAATGTGGTGGAATACATCTCCAGGTGCTTCATCGTATAGCCAGTGATGATCCAACAAACTGTACATCAAGCACATCAGAGAGTCGCATTTACCTTACCCCTGCTAATGTGACCTGCAGAGTGCTTCTCAAAGTGGTACCAGTGCTGCTACATAGCGAGTTCAGGTCAGTGGAGACTTATGCTATACTGGACGATGGAGCGCAGAGAACCATGATTTTACCAATAGCCGTCCACAAGCTTCAGTTGGAGGGTGAACCTGAAACACTGGCTCTACGTACAGTAAGATCCGACATCACTCACCTTTCCGGGTTCAAGATTAACTTGGAAATTTCTCCAAAGAGTGAACCAGGGAGGCGCTTCCAGATACGTGGGGCCTTTACAGCTTCGGGTCTGGACTTAGTAGAGCAATCATATCCAGTGCAGAGACTTCAGAAACGGTACGCTCACCTCAGAGAGCTTCCGTTACAGTCATTCCACAATGTGCGTCCTATGGTGCTGATAGGATCAGACTACGTCCATCTTATCACAGCAGATCGGCCAGTCCGTCGAGGAACCAAAGGTGGTCCAGTTGCAGTGCACACAGCCCTGGGGTGGGCCCTACAAGGGGCAGAGGACTACACGCCAAGTCACAACTCAGTGCAACAGTGTCTTTTCGTTTCAACTGAATGTCCAAATGACTTGCTCTGTCGTAATGTTGAGAGATTATGGCAGCTTGATGTCCTGCCATATCGGAATGAGAAAGTAGTGGTTCGATCCAAAGAAGATCAGGAGGCAATTAAACTTCTTGAAAGCCGAACGCAGAGAATTGAGGTGGAGGAAATCCAACGGTATGCTACCCCCCTCCTCCGCAGACCTGGAGCTCCAAAACTCATAAGTACAATTCAATCCGTTATGCCTAGTCTGAGGAGCACAGAGAGGAAACTTCAGAGAGACCCAGAGAAAGCTGCTATCTACTCTGGTGAGATTAATAAGCTTATTAAAGCAGGTTATGTTAAGAAACTCCAACCTGAAGAAGTTACCAACTCAGAGGAGGCATGGTACATTCCCCACCACCTGGTGTGCCACAATAATAAACCAAGGCTGGTCTTCAATTGCTCATTCAAATATCAAGGACTTTCACTGAATGATCAGCTTCTGCCTGGCCCTGCTCTTGGCCCATCATTGGTGGGGGTCCTTTTGAGATTCAGACAACACCAAGTGGCTGTTAGTGCGGACATTCGCGGAATGTTCCATCAGGTCCGTCTGTTGCCTGAGGACAGACCTCTACTCCGCTTCATCTGGCGAGACTTACACTGTGAGAACTGTCCAGACGTCTATGAATGGCAGGTTTTGCCGTTTGGTACAACTAGCAGCCCATGTTGTGCCATTTTCGCTGTGCAACAGCATGCTCGGAATAACCAAGAGAATTACCCAGATGCTCTACAAACAGTGCAGCAGAATTTTTATGTGGACAACTATCTGGCAAGCTTTCCAACCACATCCGAGGTCAAGCTAACAATTGATCAACTGCGCTGTCTTCTATCAGAGGGTGGATTTGACCTCAGACAATGGGCTAGCAACCAACCATCAGTGATATCACACTTACCCACGGAAGCAAGGTCCTTGGCGGCAGAACAATGGTTGGGGCAGAGCAAGACTGATCCAATGGAGCCAACATTGGGTCTCCGGTGGAATTGTGCTGCTGATACCCTAGGATACCACTATCGTCCCATTGAATATGCCGCACTAACAATGAGAACAGCTTATCAAGTGCTAGCCACGCAGTATGATCCTTTGGGCTTCATCGTACCTTTCACCACCCGAGCAAAAGTGCTCATTCAACAGCTATGGTCCAAAAAAAGAGAATGGGATGACCCAAACTTGCCGCCTGATCTTCATGCTGCCTGGAACACCTGGGAAAGTGAGTTACAGCATCTCAGCGCCATAACCATTCCTCGCTGTTATTCATCAGTTCCCAACAATGCTCACCAAAATTATGACCTCCATGTCTTCTGTGACGCATCTGAGAGAGCGTATGGGGCAGTGGCTTACTTAGTAGAGACCACCAAAGATGTCATTCATACTTCCTTTGTAATGGCTAGATCGCGAGTTGCTCCCAAGAGGCAACAGTCCATGCCACGCTTGGAATTATGCGCAGCATTGGCGGGAGCACAGTTAGCAAAGCTTTTGCATGACGAACTCACTCTTACCATCCAGCAGACAATTCTCTGGACAGATTCTACAACTGTGTTAGAGTGGCTTCAGTCCGATTCATGTAGGTTCAAAGTCTTTGTTGGAACACGAGTCTCAGAAATACAGGAGTTGACAGAGCACAGTGCTTGGCACTACGTGGACACGCAGCAGAACCCAGCAGACGATATCACAAGGGGTAAATCACTCTTAAGTTTTTCTGGGCCTGGTCGTTGGAGTCAGGGGCCATCATTTTTAAAATTGGGTCATGAGCACTGGCCAAAGAGACCTGAACAGGTAAAGTCCGAAGAGCTACCTGAACTGAAAGGTTTCACTATCTGCTTCCTAACCATTACAGAGCCAGATCAAACCCTTCCAGATGTTACTCAGTTCAGCACATGGAAAGAGTTGGTTGAGGCAACTAGACAGACATGTCGGAAGGTAACAGATGATTCGGAAAACACCCAGCTCATAGATCACCGTGAAGCAGAATTGCTACTACTGAGAAAGTGTCAAGCTCAGAGCTTTCCTGAGGAAATAACAGCTCTTAAAACACACAAACATATACCAATCCACAGTCGACTAACATGTCTTGCTCCAGAGTGGGATCCAGAGACTAATTTACTCAGAGTTGGAGGGCGATTATGGAGACTGGAAAGCCCAAGTGTGGAACAAATTCATCCAATAGTGCTAGATCCACAGCATCCAGCGACAAAGCTTCTCATTAAAGACTTTGACGAGCGCTTGTTGCACCCAGGTACAGAACGAGTGTATGCAGAAATACGGAGGCAATACTGGATCTTACGAGGACGCCAAGCTGTTAAACACCACCAGCTTAACTGTGTATCCTGTCAACAATGGCGAGCGCAGCCCAAGGTACCACCAATGGCAGATTTGCCATCAGAGCGGCTCAGGCTTCTCTGCCCACCATTTTATTCTACAGGAGTGGACTGTTTCGGCCCGTATCACGTTAAAATAGGCAGAAGGATTGAGAAACGTTGGGGTGTCATTTTCAAATGCCTCACCACAAGAGCTGTCCACATAGAGCTTCTCAACTCCATGGATGTGGACGCTTTCCTGCTTGCTCTCCGGCGATTCATAGCCAGACGTGGCAGACCAAAGGAGATCAGGTCCGATTGTGGTACAAACTTTCGTGGTGCTGAACGAGAACTGCGAGAAGCCTTTGCAGCTATGGAACCCCAATTAAAAGAGCAATTAGCCGATTACCAGATCATCTTCAAATTCAATCCGCCTAACGCTCCTCATTTTGGTGGCGTTTGGGAGCGAGAGGTCCGCTCCATTAAAGCTGCTCTCCAAGTGGCAGTTGGAAGCCAGTCTGTCTCTGAAGATGTCCTGTCTACAGTTTTAGTGGAGGTAGAGTGCATCTTGAATTCAAAACCCCTTGGATACGTCTCAGCAGATGTTGCAGACCTCGATCCCATTACACCAAACCTTCTCCTCATGGGGCGGCGGGATGCATCACTTCCGCAGGTGGCATATGCCTCAGGAGAAATGGGGCGGCGCAGATGGCGACATTGTCAAAATCTTGTGGACCAGTTTTGGTGTCAATTTACAAGGAACTACTTACCAGTACTTCAGACACGCCAGAAATGGCACAAACCATCTGACAATTTGGCAGTAGGCTCAGTGGTCTTGATAATTGATCCACAACTTCCTAGAGCTCATTGGCCTATTGGTAAAGTGGTTAAGACTGTGGTCAGTAAGGATGGATGTGTGAGAACAGCAGATGTCCTTGTCAAGGGCAAAGTGTACACAAGGCCAGTTGCCCGCCTGATTCTGTTGCCAGCCTTTGAGGATGATACTAAAGACTCTTAAAGAATTCATTTACTTACACATTTACTACTCAAATGTGGGGGCGGCTGTTGTGAATTCTTTATGGTTTTTCTCTTATTGTCCATAATTTATTCTGCTAATGTGTTAAGTTACGGAAAATGCGCTGTACATAGTTTGAAGCAAATACGATTCTAACGTAAGTGAGCTATTCTCTGCCACGCAAGCGCAGCAGCCGGAGTTTTTTGTAGCTGGAGTTTCATAGCGTTGGCAGACTTTCCACTCGTGTGCAGCATCCTTGAGTGCAAGTTAAAGTTACTGACAAAGTAAGTTCATAACACGATTCTATGTTTAATGGGGAATGTTTGTACGCGCGGCAACTATTTCTGGCACGATGCCAATATTGCCGCTGTTTTTGTGATCTGTATAATTATCAGCGCACTCGCGCTAGCACGGATGCTAATATCACTAATATTTGCAATATTAATGTTTAATTCTTCCCCTTATGTGCATGATCCTATATTTTACAGTTTGTTATCTGTTGTTATGATAATGCAGCATAATGTGATTTATGCTATTATATTTATTTCCATAGTTTATATCCTTGCTTTCTTAGTATTCTAAGTGGATATATGAGAGTTGTTGATAATGTTTCATTTGTAATTTACTGTTGAATCATAACAGTATGTAGACAAGTTATTTATCTTGTTTTATTTGTTTATTACAGAAACTACCTCAGTTGTATACTGTCATGTGTACAAGGTTGAAACTTGCACAAAATAAAAGTGGAAACGAAATCTGATGACTCCTCCCTGATCAGAGTACTGAAGTGGTTAACACCATTGAAAAACTAGCAATCAGTGGGGCAATCCCCAACATAATCTATTTATAATAATCGACATATACCAGAAAATATTGGAATATTTTTGTCAGTATAACACACTAGGCTATACTACAGTTCTTCTACCTTCCCTGTTCCACTGATTGGTTGAATCATCTCCATGCACTATACAGTACATTCTTTCGCTTTGTTCAAAGTCAATGCAAGTCGCCTTGATAGGAACTGTCCGCTAGATGAACATGATGATTTATGTTTTAAAGTACATTTGATTGCCGTTTATAGAAGTTGATTTAATGTTTGTGCAGGGAACGTCAGGACCTGATCCTACGACTGTCTATGTGGACATGAGAGCACTAAGACATGACAGGCAAGACACACACACACACACACATTAGGTATATCATCATTTCCATTCTTAGAATTAGTACAGAAATACTACCAATCAAAATTCTGCAAATTGGGTACAAAATAGTGCCTTAATCTTTTTATCAAATGATCTGTGAAAGAAGGCCTTTTGTTCCTGAAACTAAATATTAAAACGTAAAATAAATAATATTTGATATTAATATTTTATCAAGATATATTTTTTTTAATCTATAATTTTGACATATGTTTACTATTATATACTATATTTCTTAATATTAATGTATTTTTGTATGATTTATTTCTGACTGGCCATTTCTAAAGTGTGTGTATGTTTGCAGGGTGAGACTGGTTGAAAGAGGATCTCCACACGGTCTACCTCTCATGGAATCTGGGAAGGTTAGTGAGACCATTAAAAGTTCCTTTATTTGTTATCTTAAATTAAACGTAAACCATATTCAGAAACTTTTTTTATTTTTTTTGTACAGATTTTACCTGGTGTACGCATCATCATTGCTAACCCAGAGACAAAGGGACCAATCGGAGACTCTCATTTAGGGGAGGTTCGACCAGTAACACTCTCTCGTCTATCAGATCAAAAAATATCTTCTCATATAACCAAGTGTCTCACTTGTGTTTCTATTTGAAAATGAGTGCAGATCTGGGTCCATAGTCCACAGAATGCCAGCGGGTACTTCACTGTGTTCGGAGAGGAAAATGTGCGTTCAGATCATTTCGGAGCCAGGTTGAGCTTCGGAGACACTCAGACTGTGTGGGCCAGAACTGGATACATGGGGTTCCTGCGCAGGACTGACCTCACTGATGCAAGTGGAGGTATGTGTGTGTGTTCACTGTATATTGTGCTTTTTCACAGAGATATTTGATTTGAGTGAGCGGTGGAGTTGCTTCATGAGTTGTTTCACTTGTGTGTGTTCAGAAAGGCATGATGCCCTTTATGTGGTGGGAGCATTAGATGAAGTCATGGAGCTGAGAGGTATGAAATACCATCCCATTGACATTGAAACGTCCATCATCAGGGCACACCGGAATATCACAGAATGGTGAGCTCACACACACACACAACAACAGCAGCAGCAGCAATAACAACCACATATTCACACTAAGGCCAGATGCATACACTATGTAAATACACTAATTAGGGGTGAAAACTCTGTAAAAACCATAAAAGTATATGCACTACTGTTCAAAACTTTTGAGTTGGTTTGATTTTATTGATGTTTTAAAAAATTTCACCAAGGCTGAATGTATTTAATGTATTTAATAAAACAACAGTGAAATCAGTAATGTTGTGAAATATCATTACTATTTAAAAGAACTGTTTTAGCAGCAGTTACTGCAGTCTTCAGTGTCACATTATCCTTCAGAAATAATTCTGATATAATTATTAGATATTTAACACTTTGATAAATTGTACAAATAATTAAATAAGCTACATTCAACATAAATGTGTTTTTACACATTAAACATAAATGTGTTTTTTAGGTAGCTGTCCATAACCTTGTTTGCTCAGCAAGATTTTCTACATAATGTTGCTGACGATACAGTAGTTGACCTAAGAGAGAAAACTGACTGCAGAACAAGAGTTTATGCTAATGCCTAGCGTAGTTGCATTGCTCAAACTTATCAAAAAAGCAAGAATGTTTGAAATTGAGCTTGCACTGCTATTTTGCAATCTCACATATTTCCAAAGAGAAAAGTTTTAACTTCCTCTCTCTCTCTCTCTCTCATTCAGTGCGGTGTTCACGTGGACGAATCTCTTAGTGGTGGTGGTGGAGTTGGACGGTTCTGAGCGGGAAGCTCTAGATCTGGTTCCCATGGTAACTAACGTGGTTCTAGAGGAACACTATTTGATTGTTGGCGTGGTGGTCGTCGTGGATACGGGCGTAATTCCCATCAACTCTCGCGGAGAGAAGCAACGCATGCACTTGCGGGACGGCTTCCTCGCCGACCAGCTCGACCCCATATATGTGGCTTACAACATGTAGAAACACGCAAGCTGATGAACTCAGGCACAACAAACCCGATTTCCAGCACCTTCTCACTGTCAGCACTTCTCTCAGCCTGCTAACTGTAGATTGAACACCCTCAAAATAGCAAACACACACTCACATGATTCACAGAGGGACTTAAAGACTCCTGTAGCATATCTTCAAGTTTTTATTTTCAGGTTTTTTTTATGGTTGTCGCCCAATATTTTGCTAGTGTTGGTAATTTTTTTTTAATTGCATATTAAATTTCAATTAAAGTACTGGGGATTTTATAGAATAATAAAAATTGCTGTTGCCAATTAAATACATGTTATTTATTTGTTTTTTTAAACCCGCTGGTCACAAATATACGTGTCATATTTGTGCTTTTATATACGTTTCTTTGCATGTTGTTTTATGCTTCTCTTTGCTGTTGTCTTTGTTGATACACATTTTTGAAGCTGTATTAGTGTCACATACTGATTCATTTAACATGTTTATCATTTTAAAGATACTAATGTTAAACCATTTCCATAATTGTTAATCATGTACATAATTTTTTTTCAGTTTTGTTTTGTCTAGCTTTTGTAATATAATTTTTATAATTTGATAGTGTGGGCTAATTTATAGGTAATTTTATCATTTTTATGAATAAGATCATATCAACACTGTCATATGCATAAATATAGACCTATGTGAACTAGAATTTGAATTCTAGATTAATTGCCCAGCATCAGCTGATCTCTCCTGTTTCATGTCTATATCCAGAGAGCGAGGGAGGGATGGAAAGAATTGCAGAAAGAGGACATATGCACAATGTGTGTTTATTATATTTTTATTTAATTTTGAAGCTTCCATTTCTTGTAAGATACAAAAGCACTTTGATTATGTCACGATGTCTTTTCATATGCCAATAAAATATTTTCAACTATTCTTATGGAGAATACATGTCTGTCTTGTAAACATTGTTGAAGGACCGCAATGCACTGCCATCTAGTGAACAAAATGCTATTTCCTATCAGCGTTTTCTCATACATCACATCTATTATCTATTAATCCTGTAAAGTACAAAGTAAATATAATATGAAGGGAAGGGCATGCTTTAGGTGAGTTTTACTGCTGAATGGACACATGTATAAACAAAAGGCTAAAGTAGTAATATTTTTTGGTTTATGATTACTTTTTATTCTTATGAGTCGAACTGATTTTACTGAGCTACTACTGTGTATCAATTATAGATATTTAACTTATGTTTTAACGTAAAAATTGGCGCATATAATAATGAAAGGGTTTGGCATCTTAGGGTTTGAGAATGACTGATTTGGCGCGTGTAGGGTTTTTTTGTTTGTTTGTTTTTGTTTTGTTTTACTTACTGCAGGCTCATAATAATCAGCGTGAAGGGTTTCTGCATTTTAAATTTTGCCCACTAGGTGACGCTAACAGACCGCCTCTGAGAGCTCGTGCGCCACCCTCATACTATCTGTAGCGAGAGGCTTCCTGTGTAACCCTGAGCAGCGGGTTTGGGCAGAGTGCGCGTTATTGCAGGATGTGGTGAATGCAGGAGGTGGTGCCGCTCACAGCTCGCGCGGTGACGGTTGGGACAACGAGACGTGGCGCGTCCTCACAGACGGACAGCAGCTGGGAGACTCGAGCGAGTTAAAGTTCGCTTTGAAGGGCGGAAAATTACGGGCCGACGTCCGCTCCATACAAGGCAAGGTCGGGTGGGGAGCAGTTTAGGGAGCAGAGCTGATTCAATCATCTGAGCTCCAGGGAAGAGCCCGGAACCAAGCGACGCGACTCGTTTTGTTTTCTGAAAAGATTTGTAACGTAAATCGTTTGAGATGTCTGTGTAGAAACTCTCTTGTTTCTTTTTGTTTAGTTTTTAGTTTTGTTGTTTGTTTTGGATTTGTGTACTTTGGAGATGAGTGCGTCAGTGAACGGAGTGGAACCCAAACCCGCACCAGCGGTCAGTCAGAACGGACCGGGTTCTGTTCCTCCGAGCCCCACGAATGTCAACACACTCGAGCCGGGGCTACCGGACGAGGAGCCGCAGTCTGCGGTGACGGACACCACGCAGATGGGGATCAAGTTCGCCAAGACATTCATGCTGATTTTCCCCATATACGTGCTGGGATATCTGGAGTTCAGTTTCAGCTGGGTGCTCATCATCCTGGCCGCGCTGTTTTGGCTCAGACGGAACCAGGGCAGCAGATTCGCTCGGGTGAACCAGGCGCTGCAGTTTCTGGAGCATGAGGAGCGAGCGGTGCGTCAGACCATCCGGAGCTCAGAGCTGCCGCCGTGGGTGAGTGACACACCGAACATCGCGTTGCTCAAATCTAGTAATGTTTCACACGGAGAACTTCGACCCCAGCCTTGTTCTGTAGCACTTATTCGTGAAACTGAAATATCAGAAACGTCCATCTTTTATCTGAAGTATTTGATCGATTGATCTTGATAGATTATGGAGTTATCCAGTTTTTCCCATATTCAAGTTTTTCTTATTTTTAACACACTTTTACTATTTGTATAAACTTACATTGATGTGCTCTCATAATAAAACATTATTATGATGTAAATAATAAATCATACTTATGATATATTAAATATTAGATGTGAATATCACTTATTGGGCATTATAAATTAAAATAATCTTTATCTGTAATAGTAAAATGAAAACTTTGCTTGATATAATGGCATTAAATAATAAAATATTTATGATTAAAAAAAACTTCAGAAAATATTTGTGGTACAATAAAATAACTTATTATTGGCCATTATTTATATATATATATATATATATATATATATATATATATATATATATATATATATATTATAAATTGTATAATTTTTATATATAAAGTAAACATTTTTACTATGACCAGTAAAGATTATTTTTATTAATAAAGACCTGTAAGTTATATCCACATTTGATATATGTATTTAGGCACCACTACGGAATCAAAAACATATTTCTATTTTGGAGACAATGAAATATATATAAATATTACTATTAGCATGTATTTGCACAACACTTTACTATTTATGAGTTTACATGTCAGATTAATTGTTTATGATCACATGAAATGCTAAAAAATAAATATATTGTGCACTTATATATTGGGCCTATCTCTTTCCAGGTGGAAATACCTTTTAAGTTATTCAAAGATGTGCATTGATTGACTGTTATTTTGAATACTAGATGAGGAGTCTATGGTGGGCGTTTCTCTGATAATATAATCTGATCGTGACATATTAAATCAGAGGCTGCATCCTTGTGCAAAATCGTCAAAGCTGTAAGCACAGACATGGATGAGTTATGTTGTCGAGTCGGTTTCTTTTGGCCTACAGGCTTTGGTGTTCTGTAACTTTAAACAAATGAGTTTGCTGTCTAACCTGAGATCACAGTTCTGGCATATTAGCATGCCTGTGTGCTGAAAGCAGCATTCAGGGACACAAAACTCCAGTGTTCACTCCATTAGCTGTAAATCACAGTCTTGCCATGGCCAGGACAGGCTGTCATTGTTCTTTCTTTCGGTTTCAGGCCAATATTTAGTAACACGAACAGGTAAATCGTGAAACTCAGGTTGACTGATTGTCTGACTTGGGATTGGTTGCATGGTCTGTTTGATTGAGTCAGTGTTACTTTAGTATTATTTATATACTAACACTGTTTTTTTTTTTCTTTTCTCTATAATTTTAAATATAACATTTAATTTGGTTTAATTAAGTTGTTGTTTTAAGTTTTATATATTTTTAATGTTAATATAGTTATTATTTATTAAGGTTAGTTTATGTATCTTAGATTATTATTTAGTTTATATTTTAGTACTTTAAGTTAAACTAAACAAAAATGTGAAAAGTTCCTTTGGATGAAATAAAATAAGTTTATGCTTTTAAGTAGCACATTTTTTTTTTATGATTTAATTTTATTTAACTATAATAACCCTCTTGTCAACGTGTGAAAGTGGATTAATCAAAAAGGAAACTCCCTTCACACACTCAGCTTTGCTATAATCATCAGGCTAGTTTTCAGTTCATGTGTTTGAGTGAAGTGGTCTGTCTGTGTGTTTGTGACAGGAACTGGTGATGTATTGTTTATTTGTGTCAGATGATGGCTGCATATGCTGACAAAACTTCTCCTTGGCGGGTGTGGTTTGTTACTAAAGTAACTGCCATTATGACATTTGATGTTATTATTAAGACATCACAAACACACAGTGAGTCATATGCTTTAAGAAAATTTGCTATAGTTAGTGACCTGTCAAGCAGTTGTGGTGCACCACTTTCCTTTTTTCTGAACAATAGTTTGGACGAGCAGATCCTGCGACACTGTCTGGAGGGCAGATTTTATAAAGGCAGTGCTCCTACCCTATTGTGTGTTTGTGTTTGTGCATGTGATATCCATAATAATGAACAAGTGAATCATTGTATCAAACATGGCAATGAAAAGCCAGTGAAGTTTAAGTTGTATTAGCTGGACCATGAAGCATAAACACAAGGGTTTTTGGTTTGTCCAAACCTTTCTGTGTAACTCTTTTTTTAATTTTTTATAATTTTTTTTTTTTAAGTGGTCGGCCACTACTTCTGAACAGCTTTGCCAAATCCTCCTGATAAAATCTAAAGTCAAATGTTTTTCTTAAATATTGTCAAATATGAAGTAATTAAAGTAAATTTATACTAATAATATCTACCACAGGTCAGGAAGATCATCTCCAACAGGGATCCTCAAATGATGCCATCATTCCAACTTTCTGAAATTTTTTTTTATTACATTTATTCTGAAACTTATTCTAAATCCTTGTTGCAAAAAATTAAGAAAGGTGATGCCGCTTCTAAAAACCAATAATGCAAACATAACATATAATATTTCTGAGCTTCAAAATGTTTAACATTTACAAATAAAACCTCAGAACTTATGCATTACATTAAAAAACAAAATAAAGTATGCAAGAGATGCCTTTACTGTGTGTGTGTGTGTGTGTGTGTGTGTGTATGTGTGTGTGTGTGTGTGTATAATGACATGGGTATGACACAGGTATTACAAGGAGAGGGTGACTTATGAGGACATAACCCATGTCCCAATTTTTCAAAACGCTTATAAACCATACAGAATGAGTTTTTTTGAAAAAGTAAAAATGCACAAAGTTTCCTGTGAGGGTTAGGGTTAGGGGTAGGGTTGGTGTAGGGCCATAGAATATACAGTTTATACAGTATAAAAACCATTACACCTATGGGATGTCCCCACTCATCACAAAAACAAGTTTGTGTGTGTGTGTGTGTGTGTGACTAATAGATTTAATTCAGTATGTTTGATTTACTGTCTGATCAAATTCACAAGGGCCCTAAGTAGTTAGTCTAATTAGTTCAGTTCTTCTCTTGTCTCTTCTTCTGTAGGTGCCACAGAATATGACTAGTTCTTTTCCTTGCTTTGTTAAGCTCCAGTAGTTTTTTTAACACTCATCTTCTGTCTTGATTTCACTCGCGTCCATCCTCTCCTTCTTTCAGGAAGCCCTGTGTTCTTTAGGACAGTATTTCTCTCTCCTCTCTCTCTCTCTCTCTCTCTCTCTCGTCATTTGTCTTTAACCAAATAAACTACAACTCGCTTATATCAGCAGATCCCTGCATCGCCAGCTTCATTAATCTTGTCATCCAGTCATCACTGTCTGTAAATTGCTGTGGGGTGTCAGTCTTTCTGTTCTCACTCAGCACAGATGCTCATTTACTTTGCCATTTATCAACCCCGCCAAGCTCTTATTGATCTTGTAACAAGTAAATAGGTCAAGATTTTGTGTGTGTTTAGTTCTTCTTGAAAATTCAGCTTTCATTCATTTACTCACCCTAGATATTCTGCTGATAATTCATTGATAAAAGTCTTGACAAGTTTCATTTTCAGTAAAGTATTGGTTGTCAATACCAATATATATATATATTAACTGATATTGGATGTTTTATTGTGCATACTCATTCTCATTTATTTTAACATCAAGCTGCACACACTTAATACACTTATATTGTATATATGTGTGTGTGTGTGTGTGTGTGTGTATTAGGGCTGTCACTTTTAGTTCGAAAATCGATTGCACAATCGATCGGACCAACCAAAAAAAGTTTCGAAAATGAAAATAGGGAATCGATTTTAACCAAATATGTACACTATTAAAGCTGCGGTAGGGAACTTTTGATGCTCTAGCGGTTAATAAACAGAACTGCTTGCATCTTGCGGAAGAACATCGTAGCCGGAACTACTTCTCTCTGTTTATGTCTATGAAGAATCACAAAGGTACTGGGTTACTAATGG
The DNA here is from genome assembly GCF_003368295.1 of Carassius auratus. Lineage (NCBI taxonomy): Eukaryota > Metazoa > Chordata > Actinopteri > Cypriniformes > Cyprinidae > Carassius > Carassius auratus. Next base: position 21,944,943 of record NC_039244.1, on the reverse strand, counting down.
TTAGAGGGTTGGACTCCCAATCGAAGGTTTTTGGGTTCTAGTCTCGGGCCGGACGGAATTGTGTGTGTGGGGAGTGCATGTACAGTTCTCTCTCCACCTTCAATACCATGACTTAGGTGCCCTTGAGCAAGGCATCGAACTCCCAACTGCTCCCCGGGCGCCGCAGCATAAATGGCTGCCCACTGCTCCGGGTGTGTGCTCACAGTGTGTGTGTGTGTGTTCACTGCTCTGTGTGTGTGCATTTCGGATGGGTTAAATGCAGAGCACAAATTCTAAGTATGGGTCACCATACTTGGCTGAATGTCACTTCACTTCACTTCACTTCACTTCTAGGTGCACCCTAGTGATTCAGGACAAGCCAAAAACACTGTTTGGAAAATGGATTCATGGTGTACTCGCTTATCATATATATTTTTCTACATTTTGAACACAAACAAAGTTACGGACCGCAGCTCTGATTGGTTGTTTTTTGCCGGGAGCGGTATGTAACTGCAAATGGCAATAGGACCACTGGAGCCAGAGGAGCTTGATTTTTTTCACAGATTATCGGTCTCATATTCTACTGTCAGGACATAATGACAGGTTTAACAAATATGTAAAAAATATTTTTTTACAAAAGTTCCCTACAGCACCTTTAATTTTAAAATAATTAAACAATAAAAAAATATAGATGTAACAAAACTCAGAACCAAGTAGAAAAAGAAAATAAAGAATTCCTAAAGTGCAGTATGCTTTGCGAAAGCTAGACAGTCCTCTTATGCTGCGTTCACATCAAACACCAATAGAGTGTCTGGCGCGAATATTTCAATGATAAGTCAATGTAAGAGTGCGTTTATGCGCGTCTGGAGGTCTCGCGGCGCGGTAGACGCGAATTCGCCTCATTCGTGCATCTAGTTACAGGAGATTCTGAGTTATGAAAAGGACCATTGCAAGCTGACAGCGACCGGCTTTTGTGGTTAAAAATTTGCAGTAATACCCCCACCTTGCTCATCTGTACCCGAGTGTCCCTGGGATACCAGTACTGATTACCAGGGCCCCAAAGGAAGAGAGGGCCCTTGAAAAGTCTGGAATATATATTTTCAAGAGGAGGGGTCCCATTAGGACTGCCTATGCATAGGGCCCGGGATCTTTTGCAGTGCCCCGCCTAGTGCAGCCAAGACTAAGTGTTGGTTACGTTCAATAAGAAAAAAAAAACACACATGGCCTGTTCTAAAGTCCATTTAAAGTTTCATTTTTTTTAACAGTTGTTTGAAATGGATTGATCATTATTTAAAATAATCTTGGAGATTTTTGAATTGCCTAAATCATGAATGCAGCCAGGTTGAAGCCTGCAGTGATGTTTTTCTTTTGTTATGGCAGCCGTCCCCTCTTCATATATATTTTTTTCGAGAATATTGCACTCCTGTTGCTTTTTGCTATTCTGCCAGAAACTTCATGCCAGTAAATAAGAAATACTGCTGACTTTTGCGTTTCCAGCGCTCGCTTTACGTTCGTCTGTTATTTGACGTTGAAAAAGGAAACTTTTCTTTTTTTAGACATGGAAAATAGATTTTACAATCGATTCAATGGACACTTATGTCTTAAAAATCGAAAATGATTTTTTAACAAAAGTGAAATAAAAAAAAATAATGTGTATATATCAGTCTCAGTCTTGTGCTTTTTCAGCTTCACCAGTCAACAAAAATAATACCGTCCAATCACCTTCCTGCTTTGAGTCTGACACACTGACTGTCTGACAGGCTGGCTGATACTGTACATGCTTCTCGTATTTAAAAAAACAAAAACAAAAAAAAAAACTGTCTATGCCCTTTGACCTGTTCACCAGTCTTGCTAAATCATCTCAAACATGCCTGTGATAATCTTTAAGGAGCTCAAGCTGTCAGTGAGCTTGAGTTGACAGCACAATCTACACCGCTGGCTGACTCAGTTAGAGGTCAAATGAGGTCAAATCTATATGAAGTTCTTTCTGGTAGCTATAGTTACTTTCCGAATGAACATATCTGTGTGTTTGTTTCTCAATTGGGCAGCAGGATTGTGTGAGACAAAGTTGTTTGTAGCTTGCCTAGGAAATGACATCGCTTAACAGATCAGATCTTACACAGATGTTCACACCCATGCAGATAAATCACACACATTACTGCATTTGGTCAGCGTGTTAACATGTGCTGTTGAATCAGCTCTGCATGCTTAGACTAGCTGCCTGCGTCATGTCAGAACTGTGCTATTGAAACTGGAATTTCTGCATAAGAAGTTTCTGCATCATTTACATTCTGTGTACGGATCGCAGGTACAAATCTAGTGTGATGTTATTGGAACAGGCAGAAAGATGTTGAATTATACTGTATTTAATATATTCACAGTGTGATTGTGAATGAGACTTCGACTCTTAACACTACTTTCTTAGCTCTTTGAAGGGTGGGTATATGTGTGTTTGTGGCAGAGATAAGACATGTACAGATGCATTGTTTGTAAGATCAGATCAGATCAGCGTCGGCTGCTCTCTGACAGGCCATGGGAATTAGCAGGCTAACTTTAGCTGCTATCTGTTCTCTGTGCGTATAATCAGGAAATAACACAGCTTTGAGTCATAGGCTGGTTTTTTCTCTCAGAAAAATATGAGAAAGAAATGAAGCCAAGACAAGTCAGAGATTTTCCACTTGGTTTTCCTGGCATATCTCTCGCTCACATGCTTTTGTGCCACATCTTTCCAATGCAGGTCTTTCTCACCACAGTTTACACTACTCCATGTTGAGGAAAGTAAGATGCAGAGCCTAAGAGAGACATGTTGTCTGTGAGCGAACAGTGTGATACAACATTTCAAATCAAAGAAACTGCGTACAAAACAAAGATGGAAATATTTGTGAATTTAACCTGAATTCCAGTCATTTCCAATAAGCCCTTTGTATATGATTATAATTTATTTAAATACTGTCAGTTCAGTGAAGAACTATTTAGACTGATTCAGTTAGTGAGTAACTCTTTAAACAGATACATTTTTAAAAAAAAAAGCCAATTCATAAGTATCATTCGTTTGTGAATTGGACTGTGTTTTTGATTGACTTTATTTTGTGTTATGGCAGCATCTTTGGAAGAACTCCTCAAAAAACACTAACTGGACATTTACGAAAATGTTATTTGTTATAGAAAAAAAAAAAAATCCTGATTTCAAATCCTGCTTCATAAGGTTGTGAATCCAATAGTTTTGATAGATTTATTATTGGTAATAATGAGAACGCTCTAGTTTTATTGCATTGTTTGCTCTCAGTGATATGAGAGCTTATGTTTTGCTGGTCTGTAACATAATGTTCTAGTTTAACAGCCATATTATGTCATTATAATGTTGTCACGTTATGAGTAATGAGAATAAAACTAGTTAATTGTAAGAGTTTAGAGAAGTGAAAATTGAACTCCTCTGTTTATATATCTTTTTTTTACTACATGCTGTACATTTAAAGAATCATTTGTCATTGTGATAAAGTGTAAAAATATTGATTTGTTAAATGATTTTGAGAACTGTTACTGTCAGCTGGTGATGTGCTGTGACTAATGAATTTGTTAAAAATCTCCATTTTAAATAAATGTTTTGTGTTTCAGGTTCATTTTCCAGATGTGGAGAGAGTGGAGTGGCTCAACAAGGTGTGTGTGTGTGTGTGTGTGTGATGGAGTGGTTTTATAAAAATAGATCTGAATCTATGCTAACCCAGAAATGTCTCCTCCATAGTATTAACTCTTTCTCTCCTTCTCTTTTTCTAACAGACTGTGCATCAGATGTGGCCATATATTTGTCAGTTTGTAGAAAAACTCTTCAGAGAGACCATTGAGCCAGCGGTGCAGGGAGCCAATGCGCACCTTAGTACTTTTACCTTCTCCAAGATAGACATGGGGGACAAGGTACATGCACATGTTTACCTAGCTATCTAAATACCACAGACTAACTCCAACATCCAGAAAGAAAGACTTAGTCATATTTAAGTCAACTAAGTACAGCTCGGTAAACCCACACACACACACATATATATACTTTTACACACAAAATCATTTTTCATCTGTCTGCAGCCTCTCAGGGTGGATGGAGTGAAAGTTTATACAGAGAATGTAGACAGAAGACAGATTATTATGGACTTACAAATCAGGTAAAATACACATAGATAAAGTTTACAACTGAGACTCATTTTCGAGCTTGAGATATTGAAAGTCTGTTTGTGTGTTGTTGTATTTGTCTAGTTTTGTCGGAAACACTGAAATCGATGTGGATATTAAGAAATACTACTGCCGTGCAGGAATCAAGAGCATCCAGGTAAGATACAGAGAGTGTGTGACACATGCCTGTTTGTGTGTTGCTTAAATAAAGTTGCTTACATTTGAGAAGGTCCCCATTGCCTCTGATAACAGATATCAGAGTGACCACACATGAGCTTTGATATGAGTTTGGACTGTATGTCAGAAAAGCTACTGTGCTCTGTTAGATTAGAGTTAATGTCAGTCCCTTCTCATGTTTGCAATCAGAAGTTTTTTAATTATTTATATGCACTTTTTGCCTTTAACTGAAGAGGGTAGTGGAGATGTTACAGGAAACTTTATAGAAAGGTGGTGGTATTGGGAAATAACCCAAGCAGAATTCAAACTCGGGTCAGCTGCACATATAATGCTAGTAGTTAATGCATATGCTGTGACAGATTGAGCTGTACTGCTCATTCAGGCAAGTTTGAATCCAACATTTCTCATTTTCATTCTTCCTCCTTACGATTACCTGTCTTCTTTCCAGTATTATATAGACAATTAAAAATGTAATTAAATGTCATACTAATAATGCAAAATATGATAATCTTACCTTGAATTTGTTTGTTGTGTGTATTTGTAGCTTAATGGGGTGTTGAGGGTCATCATGGACCCATTGCTTGGAGACATGCCTCTGATTGGTGCACTTTCTGTGTTCTTCCTCAAGAAACCTGTACGTAAACCACCACGTACACACACACACACATTATTGTGTCAGATGTAGAAGAACTTTTCATTGTGTCTTTGTGTCTAGTTAGTTTTTTTCTGCTACATACCAGTCATTACTTACACCAGGCAATCATACAATATAAAGAATGATGAGAACATGCCTTTTATTTAATAATAACCCACACCCTGAGTTTTTCTCAGAATCAGAACACTGCTCTGACCTGCTCCACAGGAACTGTTCAAATAAGATCTAAAACTATTCCTCTTAAACTTGTGTCATTTATTCATCTCTATTCAGCTGTTCATGTTACCTGGATGTATAGAGCCAAAATATTGATCTAAAGAACTTTCTATTAATTAAAGACTCCTGAAAATAGCAATAAAACAACAGTAATTTTACATTGTGATATTATTGTATTACTGTATTTTCATTGAGGAAGACTATTGATTTAATAATATAAAGAAAAACTTTTGAACCCTTACTTATAATACATAAAACCAATGACTACAAATCAATGTTTTTTTGGTAATCATTTTATCAGATTACATCAGATGCAGTGTTTACGGCATTCTATAACCTTCAATAAAATATGAACACTTCAAAATGATTTGTTCAGTCAAAATTATTTATTGAATTTTTTTTATGTAACTGTTTTAGACCACTAAAGTTACTGTGTAATTGATCAATGACTGTTGCTGCTGTGAAAGATGAAGGATATATTTTGCAGGAAACAAACACAACACAAACATTTGCAAATATAGACACAACCTTTATGTATTAAATATTGTTACCCGGGTCTGTTTCTCTCTCTTAGTTTCTGGATATAAACTGGACGGGTCTTACAAATATGCTGGACATCCCTGGAATAAAGTAAGTGATACACGTCAGCCATGACACGTCATCTTATCATTATGTCAGTTTCAAAAAACTGGAAAGTGGATCAGGCAGCCTCTGAAACACACACACACACACACACATGCTGTCACATGACCTGTCTCGAAAAAACATTATGCACACTCACTCCAGTCTCAGAAATGCTGCTCTTCCTGTCAGCCCACATCAGAGGATCCACATTTACACGCACTTGTGATGGCAGGGAAATGATGGGGTCTTAATAGTCTGTTTTATCTTAAAATCCGCCTACCATCAATGTGCATACAAATGTTGAGTTTAATGTCTTCCCAGAGGAGTTTCTCTCTCTTTTTCTCCTTTTATAGTCATATCATAGGTGGAGCTGATGTTGTGGTTTAGGTGTGGAGATCTTGTCTTTTGTTATATTCTGTCTCTCTCACACACACGCCCTCACAGAAGAGCCATATTTCATGCTCTTTTTCTGGTTAGACATCAGTGCTGAAATCAATCTCAATTCTTTAATCTCTGAAGGATAAATTAATCACGGTGTGTTGCATGTTCAAACTGAGATGCAAGTTTATTGTAAAATAATGCTATAGATACAGTAATTAACAGGGACTATAAACAACTATAAATGCAAGTGCTTGAATGTAAACTGTACTAATGGAGTGCTGGGGGAGGGTGGAGGAAGCATTATAGTGCTTAAATGTTTCCCCTTGTCCCAGTTGATCTCATTATTTTTGTTTCGGAAACCCCTCATTAGTACAACACAATTTTAAGGCCTTCCGGTATATATTTTTTGGGTGCGATTAAGACAAAGTTACTTGCTTTCCAGCTTTTGGTTTACAGAAACTGGGAGTGTTAATGAATGAATTAACCACAATTCATTTGGTGATTTCAGGAATTTCAGGAACAGTGAAAAAAAGAAAAGAAAAAAGCAATAGCTGTTTAGGGGGAATGTTTTGTATTTTTTAGCATTTCAGTTGAATGAAAACATTTAAAAATATAAATTATTATATTAATATTAATTTTATTATTTATAATGTATTATAATAAATCTAAGTTTACTGAGGCCCTCTAGTGGTCCCTGGCCACCGTAAGAACCACTGCCTTTTCCCAAATGTTTAATTTTTCATGGTTCAAAAAGAGACTGAAGATGTGTGTTTAGTGGAAGCAAAAAGACATTGAAAAGTGTTTGTTTCATATCTGAGCATATATACCAAGAATAGACATTCAACCAAAAATCTAGTTTTTTTTCTGTACACAGTTGTTACTTGGCAAAATGTTTAGGCTGCTGTTTTCTGTACAGTGAAAATACAAGACGATTATAACTGCAGCTATCAAGCTCAATTTACTTAAGAAGTATAATAAAAGTCTTGTTCCTAAAAATATCACATATGTTTTTTTGTGGAAAAAACGTCAGAAGCTGTATGAATTTATTGATGGGTGGATAGATTGAATTGAAAGCATTAGAATGGTTTGTTTTCATATTTAACATCTCCATTGCTAATCTTTCTTTCTTTCAGTGGTCTGTGTGACGGCATTATTCAGGATATCATATACAGTTATCTCGTGCTGCCGAACAAAATCACTATTCCGCTTGTAAATGAAGCACAAATTTCCAGACTCCGCTTCCCTATGCCAAAGGTGACACACTTGTACACTTCACACATAAACATGCATACATGTATATAGCCAAAATATTTATGTCATCTGTGTGTTTTTGTTGTAGGGCATTCTGCGGATTCACTTTCTGGAGGCGCAGGACCTGGTAGGGAAGGACACGTTTCTGGGTGGCCTTATAAAAGGAAAGTCAGACCCGTATGGCGTCATTCAGCTTGGGAATCAGCTCTTCAGATCCAAAATCATCAAAGATACGGTTAATCCTAAATGGAACGAAGTTTACGAGGTAAGGGACTTATTTGTGATTGCATCTGTCCTTCTCTGACATGTTTCTATTTACCAACCCGAGGTATTTATGTGTGTTTTAGGCATTTGTGTACGATAACCCAGAAAAGAATGTGGTGATAGAGCTGTTTGATGAGGACACTGATAAAGATGATTATTTGGGAAGGTAATGGCTGTCAATCATCAAATATTTACAAGCGATAATACTTCAGGATTCCACCTTAAAGATTGTCAGGATCTGTGTGTGGATGTGTTTTTAATCGTTTGACGTTTCTGTATTCTTTAGCCTTACCATCAACGTAGATGAACTAGAGAAGGAACAGAAAGTAGATGAGGTACGAAAAAAGCCTTTTTTGTCTAATTTTGGCCTTGCATCTGTCCAGCTTTATAAAGCTTGTATAGAAAAAAATGCTTAAACTATTAGTTCACTCAAAATTGACTTAATATCATTTACTCAGCCTTGTGACGTTCCAAACCTTTAGGACTTGATTTCTTTTGTGGAGCACGAGTAGAATTTTTTTTGAAGAATGTCGTTCCTCCTCTTTTCCAAAAATATGAAAGTGAAAGGGCCCTGAATAGATGACAAAAATGATTATACATGTGGTATCATAGGATGAGTAAATAACAGCAGAATGTTCATGTTTGAGTGAACTATAGTATGAAGTTTTAAAAATAAACGTATGTTTTCATATAACAAATCCCCTCCCAGTTTCATGTGTGTGTGTGTGTGTGTGTGTGTGTGTTTTGGGTGTGTTTAGTGGTTTGTACTTGATGATGTTGCTACAGGAAAGCTTCACCTGAAGACTGAATGGCTTTCTCTTCTCCCTACACCTGATAAACTCGAAGAGGTAACATAGCACACCCTTATACACCTCAAAGTGATATGATATGACTTCTGTTAACAATTTTGACTTTAGTGATCAAATGACAAATGTACACTAGCCTTCAAAAGTTTATAGTCAGTAAGAAAGAAGTCTCTTTTGCTCACTAATGCTGGATTTATTTGATCAAAAATACAGTAAAAACAATAATACAGTAAAAATAAATATTGTGAAATAATGTCATTTATTCATGTGACCGCAAAGCTGAATTTTCAGCAGCCATTACCCCACTCTTCAGTGTCACATGATCCTTCAGAAGATGCTCTAGAAACATTTCTTGAAGTTGAAGTTGTGCTGCTTCATATTTTTGTGGAAATTCTTTGATGAGTAGAACGTTATGATCAATGTTATGTTAGGATGTAGATCACACAAAGCACTGAGCTGGCACTGATTAATGTTTTTCATGTGTTGCTTTTTTTAGGTTTTAAGCAGCATTAAAGCAGATAAAGGGCAAGCCAATGATGGACTGTCATCAGCATTATTGTTGGTGCATCTGGACTCAGCCAAAAATCTGCCAGTGAGCATTAACACACACACACATACACACCCACACTAGCTTTCTTACTTCCTTATTTTTCTATGCTCCACCTTTCCTCTTTCATCAGGTATCACTTCTACTATCACACTTGCCTTGCCTTTTCTCCTTTCACTGTCTGTTTCTTTCTGCTGTCCCACTTTGGTTTCCTGTCACTCTGGGTAAAGAGTGTTTTTGAGGGGCACGTGGGCAGTGGTTGTCTGAGAGAGCGCCGCTCTGCTGGGCTGGTGTTCTGTGAAAACACTTCTGCCCTCTACAGGACAATGTTTGTGAGTCACTCTGCTCACATTTTCATTGGATTGGTTTGCTTGCATTTGACCTGCATTTGGTGCATGAACACCTGGTTATTTCATTTACAAATGTTTCATAGTTACATCTCAACTTCCCTTTTGCATGTAAAATCTTCCTGTTAAACTGTTCAAGCTCTGAGGACTGTTTTGTTTGGATTTGTTTATGTCTTGGTTCATTCTGTCAGCATGCTAGTGTTTACAGAGTCCCTGCCTACATTTTGCATAGATCTAAATAGTCTGTATTAGAGGCGTTAATGCAGTTGTTTTTTCAATGTGTAGGTGCACTTTTTCCTTTTAAAGAGGGTATTTGAATATAGACCATCAGGTGGTTCAGTGAAAACTATTTGACTATGTTCACACAGTAACAGAATGCATTTGTCAGCCCTGTTTGGAGAGCTAAATGAGGTTATGTGGTCATGGGTATATTGCTGATCAAAGTTTTTTATTGGCCAACAATGATACCAGTATCTAGAAAATAGGTTGGCTGTTTATTTATAGTATAACGGATGTGTGTATGTATGATAATATAATTTTTTTAGGAATAAAAATAAGATTAAAATGCCTTGTGATGACCAGGGAGACATGCACAAAATAGTTTGGATTATTTATTTTAACTAAGTAAAAAAACAAACTGATTTCATTAATTGAAATCAGATTTTTTAAAAATAAATAATTGATGAAGCAGTATTTGACAGGATACAATCATTACTGGTCAGGATTAATTATCTCAAAATATTTGCTGATTAATTGTGTGTAAGAGAAAGTTTGAGATACACTACTATTCAAAAGTTTGAGAACAGTAAGATTTTCTTTTTATTGGATATAGAAAATATGTATTAAATTAATCAGAATTAACCGTAAGACTTTTATAATGTTTCAAAATATTTGTTACGAATAAACGCTTCAAACTGTTCATCAGATCAGAGTCTTCAAAAAATGTGTCACAATTTCCACAAATATATGAAGTAGCACAACAGTTTTAGCATTAATAATAATTTCACCAAGTCAGCATATTAGAATGATTTTTGAAGGATCATGTGACACTGAAGAAGAACGGAGTAATGGCTGTACTTTTGAAGAGACTGCTTTCAAAAACAAAAAAATTCTTACAGGCTTGTGTATTGGGCGGATGGGGTAACAGAGATATAAGTGGTGTAGTAGAATATGAATTTTGGAAGCATGTTGAATGAAACGGGTCTCACTCTGCACTTCACTGGATGAAATACATGATTAAGCAATGTCACACAAACGAGTGTTGTTCATCATGTCTGTGATACAGGATGATCACGAGTTTGACATTGCTTTTATACAACAGTTTATAGATCATTTATACATACAGATTCAACACTATTTTAGAATAATATAAGACAGCTACTTTGTTTTTGCTATGCACAAGAAGTTCCACACAAAAACAGGATCAACAGTCATGTGTCAAACAAACAAACGGGGTGATGATGATCCAGTGTGGAAAGCTCTAGTGCAGTTATTAAATATCAGCACATTAGGCACACCAAACAAATTCAAGGACAGTAACTGTTGTATAACTGTTTCTGTATCAACCCATGCCTCAGTTGATCATTTTCATCTGACAGTGAAAGTGTCTTCTTGTAGTGTCCTGCACTCCAGTGTGACATGTTTTGCGATCACATTATGTTGCGGGTTGATTTGCAGTGAAGTGTGGGTTGGATCGATTCTCTTTGGATTGCCTTGTCTATATTTCCCTTTCATGTTTCTTTCTATCATTCTTTCTTCATCACTGTTGTAAACACCTGAATTGTGTCCTCTTGTGTGTTCACTCTCCAGGCATCAAAATATAAAAATATGCTGATGTGTTCTGTTAGGGTTGTCTCATCATTTGAACAGCCACACAGTTAAAATACAATGAAGCCTCCTCTTTTCTCATATTCATCAAATTAACCAAGCATTAATTCCGAAATCATTCACATTGTTGTGTATGATTGAGTACTTAAGGATGTCTGTGTGTTTTTGTGCAATTATGAATTTAACTCTGCATGCCATCCTAATAATCCTGCTTGTATTTGTATTTGTTTGTGTGTGTGTGTGTGTGTGTGTGTGTGTGTGTGTCTTGTCCTTTTCTGCTTGGGGAAATAGCGCAATCCTTTAGAATTCAACAGTGCAGGTCTGAAGAAGGGTACAGTCAATAAAGCGCTAAAGGTAACCAGTTTTCTCACAATTTACACAAACATACATTATAGACATATGTAGAAGGACTTGGCAAGGTTATGTCGATTTAAGATCTGCAGCAGGTACCATGTGTGCCGTTTGTGTGCTTTGATTAACTGCATGCAGACTTGCGTGTGCATCTGACACAAACTGAATTCAGATTCTGCAACAGAGACTATTTCTCATGTGTAAATCTGCCAGCTTTCCAATCTCTTTTGACCAATTCTGAATTGTGGTCAAGTAATAATATTAATCTAAATTATACACACAATTGTACAGAAATGCAACATAGAAGACTTTGTTTGAATCCAGACAGTTTTTAGGTTTAATGTCTTGACATTTTGATATAGGACACTGCATTCATAAAGGGAAATAAACTAAATATTTGCAATTATTTTAAACTTTCTATCTAATGGAATATTTCCAACTTTAATGTCTACCAAATCTGAACAAAATCTGTAGCATGCTGTCTATTCTACGTTTTGACAGTAATAATTTTAACCTGTATTGCGGAGTAATAAAAAGTTTAAATTGCCCCTTTTGTTTAAATGTGCAAGTGCATTATCTGAACCAGCCTAAGATATTGTAATTTGAACAAAAGAAGCAGAATTTAAAGTACCATTTAATTTGATTATAGTTCTTATTCAAAATATGTTATTAAAACATAATCTTGAAAATCAGTTTTGTAGATTTTGGACTTTTCCCATTCAAGTAAATAAGCATATGTTTGTATGGCTATAAGCTACATAAACCGTAAACAGCTCCCTGGTGTCCATAACAGGAGTTTGAATATGACTTGTTGGTAAACATAAACAATCTTATGCAATTATTTGAAATGTTTACGTTTGGTTACACATTTATTCACAGCGCTGCCACCTCAGCTTTCCATTTAACTCTGTGGTATAATGGACAGCGTGCCAGGTTGGGTTCATAGTAATTGCAGATGTAGATGGGAGTAAATATGATATGGTTGCTACTAAGCATCATTTCAGGTCATTAGTGTGCAAATATCTACTGTAGATTCTACTGAGATGACCCTATTATTGTTTGATTTCAATCCTCTTGTTCTTTGCTTTAGTAAATGTGTGGTTAAGGTTGATAATGTTGTTTTTACAGTATGTGTTTAATATGGAGAGGTTGTTAATAACAATTTGTACGCTCTGTCTGTAGTCTGGTAAAAAGGTTGCCAGTATGCCCAGTCCATTCGTCCAGTTTACTGTGGGACACAAATCCTTTGAGAGCAAGGTAATCAGTGACACACACAAGTGATTGCTCTTTATTGAAATGTAGACATGGATAACATAGTGTTATTATTACAGGTGCAAATTTAAACATGAAATTAAAAAAAGATACATCAATATAAATTCTTTACATTTAACGGTAAATGTTTAGCTTTCGTTGTATACAGTATTTCACTGCAAAAGGTGATGCTGCAAGTTTGCTAAAAAATTTTTTTAGCCTTTGTGTTTTCGCTGTTTTCAATGTTTTACATTCTTTTCTTGTTACAGACAAGATTTAAAACCAATGAGCCCGTTTGGGAGGAGGCCTTCACATTCCTGATCCACAATCCAAAGATTCAAGAACTTGAAGTGGAGGTAAAGCACAAACATTCACTCACATGCACATGGGGAGTAGTGAATTAATAGTTAAAAGATTTGTGCTAGTCCCTGAAAGGCGAAAGATCCCATGTCCACGAAAGATGTCCACTGCCAGGGGGAGCAAATACTGTTCTTGATATTGTAGGAAAGTATGACAATAATTACAAACCCACTTTTGCTCTTATACTAGCTATGTCCTACTGTGGTGTATTTAGACTGGATTTATTCCCCTATATACTTGTACTATACTTGTTTATTTGTTTTGTTATCTTTTTAAATGTATTCTTATGTGTATTTATTTATTTCTGGAAAAGAACAAATCATAGAAATCAATGTATTAATAAGAATTTACCCAGTTGTACCCTATTCATGAAAAATCGAAACATAAATTCTGGAAGTTGCAGTGTTTACAACAGTGGTGTGTGTGTGTGTTTGTGTGTGTGTGCAGGTAAAGGATGAGAAGCACGAGTGTTCCCTTGGGACGTTTTCTCTTCCTCTGTCAAATCTGCTGCAGGAGGATCAGATGACTATCAGTCAGCGTTTCCCACTCAAGAACACAGGACCCGGTGCTACGCTTAAGATGAAGATGGCACTTAGGGTAACACACATGCATAAACATCTTACACACACATTTTTGTTTAATTAAATTAAAGAATTGAATGAAAAGGAAGGGAAAACTAAAAACATGGGTTGAAGCACTAACTAAAAATTAAATATAAACAATAAATAATTTAGTTTTTGTCTTCCATCAAGCTAAATATCTAAATTGCTCTTTGTAATAATGGATGGAGTAACAATTCACAATTTATTTCATATGTAAAAGTAAAGTTTCACACATCAGGTTTTGCAAATCTTCAAATCAGGTGTCTTAGCCATTGTACATTTCATTAGCTCTATCAATGTTGTGTAGATTCCTCACCTATAAAAACCTTAAATTAAGATAAATATAACAAAAAAAATATATATTTTTTTTATATATGATATATAAACTAAAGTGGCCACAGCATCTTAGCCTAACAAATGTATTAATTTTTATGCTTTACACCACACAGCTTCTGTAAGTTTTTGACTACTAAAGAATAAAAATACATAATAAGTTTGCAGATATTTAAGAAACATGCTAAGTTTACATACTTGTTTATGGAATGTCGGTCTGTTTTGGTTTGTAAAACCCGCCCACTGCCAGTTTACCCAATTGTATTTTGAATTTGGACTGAAATACCTAGTTCAACCACTCGGTGTCAATCCTATATAGAGAACCTTTAAAGGCCTCAGGTTAAACATGACTAGCAAAGAAACAACTAAACCTTGACCTGTATAGAGGGTCCATCTCAGTGTCACTTCTGAAAACACAGTCAGTAACCAATGCATATCTGTATACATGTGTGTATTTCAGATTCTGTCTATGGAGAAGTTGTCCGGAACGAATCAGCCGTCCTCAAGTCAAATCCGCCAGCCTAGCTCCAGCACGACCCCCAACCCCTCTCCTAAGCAGGCCAATGTTTCAGAGCCCACCCCAACATCCAAACCCCAGCAGCCGACCCCAGCACCCAGAAACCCAAAACCCTCCCCGCGAGTGGAAGCCTTGATAGACAGCAGGCCATTGGAGGACTCCCCTGCCCGTCTGGCTAAATCAGGGCGGAGCACGTCTAACCTTGCCCTTTCTGGCTCTCAGCTACACCTAAACAACAAAGAGCAGACACCCAGCATAGCGTCCGACATCTCCAATCCCAGCACCGCCCTGGATCTCCAGAGGACAATACAACTATTACAGAAGTATGTTTGAACATTTTTAACATTCTTTGTCCTTTCCATCTGATTCCATTCATGGTTTCCATGAGACATCAATTGCACAACAGTTTAAAAAACCCTGTTTTTGCAGTGGCGCCTCGCCTGGTTTCGCTCCATTGGGTGAAATTCAGCTAACCATCAGACACAGTCCCCAAAGAAACAAACTAATTGTCGTGATACACAGTTGCAGGTAAAGTACATGCGACGTTTGATTCATCTGAAGTATTTCAGTGCTTCTGAAAGATGTTTTTAATATGAAAGTATTCATGTTTGTGTGTTTGCAGGAATCTGATCTCTTCTACTGAAAATGGCTCTGATCCATACGTCCGTTTGTATTTGCTGCCTGATAAACGGCGCTCTGGACGCAGAAAAACAAACACGATGAAGAAAACAGTGAATCCTATCTATGATCAAACGTCAGTTTATTCTTCGGCCACTTTTTTTCCTCTTCCAGTCTGCTCTTGCATTAGAAAAAAAAAGTTTTCTTATTTTGCATTAAATAAAAATACACCTTTTGTGTTGGTTTTAAATATATAGGTTTGAATTCAGTGTGTCACTTGTGGAGTTGCACAGAAGAACACTAGATGTGGCCGTGAAGAATGGAGGAGGAATTCTGTCAAAACACAGAGGGCTGCTGGGAAAGGTGACATCTCGCGCATTATAAATAACTTCATAACATCCTTAACATCATTGTTCTTAATGTATAATATAGGATAATCTTTTCTAGGTTCTTTTTATTTATTTATTTTTTTGGCTCTCACTAATTATTTATAAATGAAAACTGTGTGTGTTTTTCTCCCAGGTGTTAGTTGACTTGAACTCTGAGGATATGTCAAAGAGCTCAACGCAATGGTAAAATTTTTGTGTAATTTACAAAGATTAAGCCATTAAATCATATGAATATGATGATATTGATTACAGGGCTTAAAGTTCTCCAGCACCATGCCTGATTTCCAGTGTGAAAAAAAAATAATAATAATATAAAAAATTATTGTTGATTTGATATCACTTTCTAGTCCATGAGTTCACCTAACAATGGTATGAGAGGAGCAGCTTTCACTCTCAACCAAACTAACATTACTAGTCAATCAGAATGTTTTGCTCTTTTAAAAACTAGATGCGCATAATATAATATTCAATTGCTGAGAAGCAAGGCAACAAGCTGCGGAATGCTAGAATTATATAGAAAAGCTAATTATAAAGCAGCAGAGCTTTGTAAACAGCTCAGAGTAGTCATTCCATCTCCATAAGAACTATATTATTGCCAGAACATATCTACCGGTCTAATAATGGTAATGTTACCAGTTGTAAGTACCAGACTGTATGTGTGAAAAGGGCTAAACTGTTCCTCTGCTGGGAATTTGAATGGCTTCACGACATCTGGAAAAACAGTGTGCATTACCTCTTACATTACTAGATTTGTAATGTAAATCATTTATAAACCTTTGCTAACACAGGAGAATATGTCAACCCATGTCTAAATGTACCATAAATATTAAAATGTAATTGAGTGAAACATCACCAAGACTTTGGCGCCCTCTGCAGGTATTTGTTTTAATACATATTGTACTTAAGTTGGTTATTTTAATATTATGCCTCATATTACATCATGTATTTTAACAGTGTTGTTCAATACAATCATGTAATTTCTTGGTATTGATATTTTATTTGTGTCAATTCTCACTGTTAGCTTATATGTAAATAGTCATAATAAAGCCTGTTTTTCACTTAGGTCTGTTTGTGTTACAAAAAAAAAAAAATATCAGAGTACTCCGTTGTCAAAATAATCAGTAGATTACTTGATTACCAAAATAATCATCCAAAGTTGTCAGAGTCATTGCACGTTTTGCATGTGCTTGCCCCGTCTCACCCTGCCCCTGGAAAAAAGTTAAGGCTCTTTTTACTGTATGGCAGTGGTAAATATCATCATATTTATATGATTTTCAGTTATCTATTGCCGTAATATGTATACAGAATATTTCCATTACGGCAACATATGCATCAGATGTGCTTTACAGTGGTTATTTACAATTTATCCTGATGCAATGTACCCTATTTAAACATGTGTGTGTGTGTATATGTATATGTGTATATATATATATATATATATATATATATATATATATATATATATATATATATATATATATATATATATATATATATATAATCATTAATATTTAGTGTTTGAGAACATGATATCAGAATTTGTTTATGTGAATATGTGTGTGTTTATGTGTGTTTGGCAGGTATGAACTTTCAGTGGATGGGATGAGGCGACAATCTCCTTAGTCAACGGAAGCAACTTCTTTCTGCCTACACATACTGTATTTAAAAAAAACAAACAAACAAAAAAACTACAAATCTGTATGCAAGACTCCAAACCTCAGTCATGGTTTAGCCTGTGGGCAAAATTTGTACATGTTGGATCTTCAGTTTTTATCACTTTAAACAGATTTACAGTGTGAAAGAAAAGATAAACGCTATTGATGTTACGTGCACTGACTTAGCAAAAGTGAAAGAGAGAGTGAGAGTGTTTAAAGATTTAAGTTTTAAAGAAATACGGTTCAGCAACATCCGTTGATTATTTGTTTACACATTAATGCTTCTAAACCAAGAGTGACAAACTAACAGTATCCGCCATTCACACATTTATGGTGGAGAGATCATATGATATATAATTGAGCTCAGCCTGTAAATATATATAAAATAATTAATAAAATAATTTTAGTATTTGGAAAAGTTTGATAAATATTAACCCTAAGAGTTCTTGTTGAACAAGCACTGAACTCATGCTTGCTTTGAAAGTGTTATATATATAATAATCTCTGTAAATGTCTACAGATGCTCCTTTTAGGAGACAAATTTACCAAAGAGGTACTCTGCTCATTAAAAAGTGTGTGACTAAACCAAATATGCACCTAAATGTTTTACACACCCAAGTGTTCATATCTATCGACATACATCTCTCTCTATATACACACACGTACACGTCTTATATGTTCTCTGGTGTGGTTTAGCTCCCACTATCACAGCACTGGCTGTCAGTGTTCAAACACGGATGGACAGCTAGCTACAGTGACACATGACCCTGGATATCTACTTCTGCCATAACTGAATCTTGTTTGGCCTTTCTGTATAGCACTCAGTCACATGTTCACTCCTTTTTCAAAAACACCTGTTCACCTCTCACCCACTGCGACCCAGCTGTGCTTCCTCAAACATGTTTCTCTCAGAGTTATGTAAAATGTCTCATGTGTAGTCTGGTATTAATTGAAGGTTGTGGTTTTGTCTGCTGCAGTGTCACTGAGCTGGGCTTATGGTATGCAGATTGTCAAACCTCATAGTTTTGACTTTATTCATGTCAGTAAGAATGTGTTTTATTGTATAAATTATTGTGAATATTATGACAGATTATGCTTATTATTATGAATAATACTTCTCACAAAAAGCAAACCTATTCAGTCAGAGCCCCCCTCTGTGCTGAGCTTGCCTTATTGATGTATATATATATATTTCCTGTGCCTTATGACCAACAATATGCTTACCTTAGAGGGTATTTGGCATCAGATATAGGATTGTAAAGTCTCTGTATTTGATCAAGTTTTCTTTTCAATAAACAATTTATTATTTAGTTTGAAAATGGGTGGAAAATCTTTTGTGTGTGTGTGTGTTGATGTTATATTTTAAACACAAATGTTGGGACAGATGGCATTTTAATTATTGATCTGAAATAACTTTGTAATATCAAATATCATTTATTATTTATATGTGATTTAGTTTTCTGTTTTGAATTCACTTAGAATTTTAGTCATTAAGTTGTGTGCTTTTGTCTTTTTTTTTTTTTTAATATGTCTATATAGTTTTTATAATATTTTATTTTACTCGTAGTAATTTTAGTATATGAAGTTAAACTAAATGAAACGTTACCTCGGCAACTACCTATATATTTAATGTTTTTATTTGGTTTTAGACTTTTTAATTTACCCACAATTAGAAGGAAAATAAAAAAAACGGTCTAAGTTTTTGTAACGTTGTCTTCTGCCTCAGCAGCACTAGCGTGCTCGTGTGTCCGTGACGTCAGAGGCGGGTCGCTGTTCAGTGCTGATTCTAGCGGCGCGCGGACTGCGGTGAGCGCTAGCAGGTTTTGCGTACGCTTGACGTCTCCTCTCTCTTTTCACTCTCTCTCCCGTTTCTCCCTCATTCTCCATACCGTCTCCATCCATCCTCCATCAACTCAGACCTCGCGGAAAGAAGGAAATACACCGTTGGAATGGATTCATAACGAGCAGATGAGATGGACGCGTGATCGGAAGAATGGAATCGTTTCACCTTTTTCTCACAATCCTCGCGCTTCGGGCCAGTCTCGCCTCCGCGACAGATCGAAAATTCGGTAAGTGTTTTATAGTGTGTGTGGAATTCCATAGGGAAGGCGAGAAGAAGCGCGAGCGCGAACTCAGTGTCTCCCCTCCGAGTCGATTCCGATGGTTCGTGACTGTTTTGTGGACAGTTTGTGTGTAATCTGACGGGCGGATGAGATGATCTTCCTTATTGAGCGAATAAAGAATCGTCAGGGAATGGAATATCATAATTAAGCTTCATTTCAACACGGGTAAATCCAACAGTCTCTCAATTCTCTGAAATGGCTTGGTTACTTGTTTACATTCAGTGATTTTAAGTCTTGTAATGAGAGACTGTGAAGCTGTTGAACTTCATACAGTCTTTGGGTCATTACATAATTGGGTCCAGAGCTTGAGAAACGATTGTGGACACACGGCCTGTTATCTTATCATGACAAATTCTCATCATGTTATTAGTCTAAACATCAGATGGTTTGTGTGTTCAGGAGGGCCTCTGTCTGCAGACAGTGCAGCAGCACAGGAAATGAAGCATCACAGATTACAGTTCGCCCCTGCTCACAGCATGAACCACAATAACAGAGTTTATACGGGGTCTGTGTGTGTCAGAAACCCAGCCCAGAAAAAGGTCATTCTGACTGTCAGTCATTAGAAACTGCAACCATGGCAACAGGTTGCAGGATGCTTATTTAATATTGACCACATGAATGGCTGAATGGATGTACATTATAAACTGACATAGTAGTCAGTCAAAAGATCAGGACTCAGAGCGTAAAACAGGAGTTCCAAGACTTTCAAAGGTGAATATATATATATATATATATATATATATATATATATATATATATATATATATATATATATATATATATATATATATAACTGAGATGTCTGGTGTGACTACAACTAGTTAGCCAAAAAATATGAAAACACTTTTGAAATTAAATATTTTTTATGTCCTAATTTATACTTAATTTACTCTATGCTTGAGGTTTGTCAGTTCGAAGGCTTAAGAATTATGTTAAAAAATTAAAATAAATAAATTAAAATTTTACATTTAGAGTGATATTGCAGTTACAGATAAATCTAATTTATTGATTGTGTAAAATTAATATATGGGCAAATTTAAAACCTGAGTTAAACCGTTGCACAGAATGATTCATTTAATAGTGAAATTCCAGTTTATTCTATAATTATCTGTCTGTTTCCTGGTGACATTTTAATCTATGCATTAATGCCATATTTATTATTGTTTTAATTTATCAATTTTATTCTATTGTCTGTTTCAAAGGAGCCCAAATGTTTTATTTTGAAGAGCCAAAAAATCTAACTTGATCATGGGCCAAATGTTATAAGCAAAGAAAAATGTTGCAATATATCAAACGATAGTATATTTAAAAATGATAATAAATAATTACATTAACATTTGTAATTATTTATAATAATCAAGTATCCTTTTTATGTAAACAAAAAAAATAATAAACAAAAAATGTTAAAACAAAAATATAAAAAATATTTTTTTTTCTCATTTTTTTTTTATATTAAAATAAATCTTTGATTTAAACCAAATATAAACTGGTAGTTGTGTTAAAGTGATACAACATTTGGCGAAAATTTTTCTTTTAAATAAAATAATGCACTCTGAAGGTTTACCTTTTGGAAATAATTCTCATTCAAAAAAAGGAAGTAGCCTAAGTAATAGATTCTTCAGTAAAATTGTAATTTTGTTTGTCAAAAAGAAATATGCATAATTTTGCTTTGCAATATGTGGTGTTGCATAGTGTATTAATACAAAAATGAAAAGATGTCATTGTTTTTAATTGTTGAAGATTCAATTGTAATTCTCTCCTGTAAAATTACAGGAAATTCATGGCAACTGAGTTGCAGTAAATATACAATAAATTATAATAAATTACAGCATTTTACTGTAATAATGCTACTGTAATCAAAGTAGCACTGCTGTATAAATACAGTACATAACTTTAATGTCTTAAATAACAGTATATTACCTGTATATTACTTGCAGTTAAATTCATGCCAATTAGTTGCCTGGAATTTCCTGTAAAATTATAATACATTTTAAACAGTGTAGATACTGCCACAGGAAGTTACAGAGAGCACATATTACACTCATAAAATATGCTGTTTCAGTGTTAACAGAATTTATTGTCTGTCTATCAATCAAGCTTCTGCACTCAGCCCTCAGATGTTGCCTCATACAGAAGCTGACATCAGGGTTACACAGGAAACTCACCTCGGTGTCTCATCATTTGAGTTGATGAGTCATGAGTGTCAGTGGATGTATTTGAGAGGATGTCAGTGAGGAGACAGTCTGTCCACCATCATTCTGATGAACTGTGACTGCAGCTTCACACTGCCTCTCCCAAAACTGAGCACGCAAACTGCTCTCCATAGTAACAGAAAGGTTTTAATAGAAATATAAAAGCAAGCATGCATTATGACGTTGTTTATGTGTATATGTGTCATGTGTGGGTGCAACCTGTTTGTGTGAATACAATCAAGCATCTTATGAAGAATGAGATGGGTGTGTGTATATTAACTTTCAAATTGTTGAGCTATTTAAATACTTATATGTGTATTATTTGGATGATTAAACAAGGTATTTATAATTTTTAAAGTAAGTAATAAAAATCAAGTGAACATTAGGCTATATGTCCACTGGGCTGTTTAGCTCATTTTAAATGATTATCTAGATAAACATCTTAGGGCTCTGTTGCTACTTTTTCTTTTTTTAAATCAAATCCTTATTTAATCTAATCTTACATTTAATTCATAATGCTTTTTTGCTATTTAAAATATATATGTATATATCAATACACAAGCTGTGAAGACTATTTTATGAATCAGACTAAACATGCAGAACTTTCAGAATTTCGCTGATTATTTGAAACGGGTCAGCTATAATTGATGAGTTTTTTTAAACACACAATCATGACAGTCAACGTTAAAACCAGAACAGATGAAGCAAAGAAGAATCAGGCTTAAATAAAACCAGAAGAACGGATTCACGGCTTGTTAATCACACATGAGTAGATGAGGTAGATGAGTAGATGACTATTCAGATCCTGAGAAATAGCTATTTTCTGCTGAGACACTTGGTGTGAGAGGGTTTGTGTGAGAAGAATTTACTATGAATGATTTGTATGAATGTCAAACACTCTGCGGTAATACCATCACCAGTGAGCAACAGAAATTTTAGACAGTGTCTGACAGTAAAGTTATATCATCATCTTCATGACAGATTTTTGTAACAGCAACATAATTATGTGATGTTTTTGGTTGTTGGTCTTTATGCTGGTGTGATGCGGCTGTGCAGAGCTAAGCCATCTGTCTCAGCTGGTTTAATTAAGAAACAAGAAATCCCAGCTGTTAGGATGAGGATATTGAGCAACTGAATATACGCAAAAATGCTGTGAAGGGATGTTTAACATTTTTCTGCCCTCCCTCTTCTAAAACCTCACCTGCAGAGATATGTTGTACCACAGCAATGCCAATGGTACAAAGGCCGCATGCAGCCCAGAGAAAAAGATTTGATTGCTCAGATTTCTTTAATACCTCAGGAGCTCTCATTTGTAATTCTTTGAAATGCCTTTGTCATTTGTTGCTTTAAATGTTCAAGCTTTTCAATTTGGGTGGATTCTGATCAGTTGTCAATGTATTTATCCTTTATCCATCTGAAAGTGATTACAACAATATTCTTTCTCTGTGTCATTATCATTGTTTCTGTGATCTGGACATCACGATTCTAATAGAATTAGAAGAATTATTCAAATTTTGATAACTGTCCTTTTTGTGGCCCTTTATTTCTATTTCTTAAAATTATTTTTCTCTTTCTCTCAGGCTGCCTGTTTGAAGAGGGTCTGTGTCTGAACTATGAAATCTGTCTTAATGGTAAGTCCCACACACACACACACACATACACACACACACACACATTCTGCACCTGCAGTCTCTGTAGATGACATGCATCATGCTGTTTGATCGAGCACTCGGCTTTTATTTTCATCTGGATTTAGCAGCTGTGTGTTTGTTGTCTAGCATCATCATAAATACAATGCATTTTACATTTATGTCACAACAAATACAGACTCTCACTCATCCTGTCAAAAACACAAACACCAACACCAACACCCATGCTGTGTTTAATATCATTAAATTCTTCTCCGCAAAGGTTGAAAGTCAGTATTTTTTGATGGCATAATATGTTCCCACGTTCTGTCAATGAGAGGGTAATATGAATGAAATCATTCACATGTGGGCCAGGCGATATCAGCCAATCAGACTTAACCTACTCTCTTACTCATATGAATGGGTTATTCTTAATTTCATTCAGTGTGGCCTGACAGGAGAAGATACATCACTGTTTTCTTCAACTCTTTATTGTTCAATTATTAAAAAAAGAAAGAAAGAAAAGAAAACAGAAATATTTATTATTTAATATTGACAATGAAGAGATGAACGTAAGTTTCAAGAAATAGATTTAAAATGACCAAAATAACCTGTGAAAGGTGTTGAATAGAAATAAATAGATGAATAGATAGAAATGGCTCATATATCATAAACATATATAATAATATAAATGTTTATTAACACAAATATTATATATCATTACATATAAACATACTGTTACTGTATAAATGATATCAACAATTATTATAGTAATACACATTAAATAAATATGTGTAAATCCTATTATTAGATAATTAAGTGAATTAAATATTGTACTAATGAAAGTTCCTTTGTCTTATTTGATTCCTTCTTTTTATTTGGAAATGTATAGGCAAAACAAACAGGTAAAATTGGTCATAATAGATGGACTAGTCTGGTATAAATGCAAAAACAGTTTCACAGTATGTAAAAACAAAACAAAAGACTGAGTAAATCTGTTATAGAATTAGAGTTTAGACTCGTTTATAGCTGATATTTTTTTTTCCATTTAATATTGTAATCAAAAATTATTGCACCAAGAAGTATTATTTAGTTTTTACCTCTATTTTTTTACTTCGACATATAGGATCATTTGCATAGCCTACCGAATGATAACACAGAGAGATGTTTCCCCTTGTGTGAGTATAAAAATAGAGATGCAGATGTAATTTTCTGTGCACACACACAGTGTGATCTTACTATCAGGCAGGTGACGGGGACTCCTGTTGGTCCTGTCTCAATTGGCCCTAGTGACTGTTTCTAATAAGCTGAGACTCTTAATAGATATAAACACACACACATACACACACATAGCATGAATTATGTTGGGGGTGGTGGGGGCGCAGTGGATAAGACGCATGTCTTTGGTGTGAGAGACCCGGGTTCGAATCCACTGAGAGGCACCAATGTGTCCCTGAGCAAGACACTTAACCCCTAGTTGCTCCAGAGGCGTGTGACCTCTGACATATATAGCAATTGTAAGTCGCTTTGGATAAAAGCGTCAGCTAAATAAATAAATGTAAATTATACTCGTGCACAAAACTGTCATTCTGAAGTGGCTGTTGATTTGATTTTCTCTGTAGATGGCATGTTGGGCCGCTGTGAGACTGCGCCACTAACAGACGTCTACATGTATGATGTCACGCCAGCAACGGTACAGAGATTCCGCACGCTGCTTCAGAAACTGGCACACAGAGGTCGGTGCATTAATGTCACCATAGAAACCGCACCCATCACCGTCACCATGGTTATAAAGGCTACACCTAGAGTTCCTCAGAAGTCAAGGATCATATCATAGGCTCTGTGTGTGTGTGACAGTTCATGTAAGATGAGTGTTTGTTCTGCTTTCATTCTGTTCCTGCAGGGTTGTCTTGGGAAGATGATATCACACAACAAGTTTTATCGAACGAGTTCTCAAAACTACGCAGAGTTTCCCTACCATTACCAGAGCCCAGGTAAAGCACACTAGCATTTGCCAGTTAGTTCTCATTTGCATAGACCATGCCCAAACCAGCTCCATATAAGGGCTTTCCACACAACGTATGGCTTTTCATCTAGCATAGCATGCTCTTTAAAGATGTTCACTTCCCTTAAAGACAAATTGCAAGATCCTCGAGCATAATACCATCCTCAAAACCAGCTCAAAGACTATAAAAACCTTTTATATATAGCTCTCATTAGCCAGCTATACACTGACTTGAGATTTATGCAGATTATTTGATTTATCTGAGATTTATGCAGACAAACCTTGCAGCTCAAACTATAATGCACGGTCTTATTTTTATGTATGTATGAAATTTCATCTTAACACATTTATAACACTACTCAGCATTTTTGTGAATGTGTGGTTATTGGTGTTCCTACATTTTTCCATAAATGTTCAAATAAATTTTAGTACGGAAAACAATTCAAAGGCAGTACAGAAGAAAGTTCTTAGGCAGATTTCATGCATGGTTAGTGAATGAGACTAAATGTTTTTGTTAAGCGTTATGAGGGCACATAGATTTTAATAAAATAATAATGTGCAAAGATAAATCATTTATAATTAACTCTGCAATATTCAATAAAAAGTTTCAATTTTTATTACATGTTAATATTTTAAAAGAAATTAAATGGAGACTTTTATCTTTATTAGTCTCCTACTTTTCTCCTGCAAAAAAGCCTTTGTCTCTTACAGTTGTAAAACATCAGTAATCTCACACACTGTGCTCAGATTTGCTTTAACTCATTAAACTAATCAAATGTCAGAGTGAGAATTTAATATGAAAATTTTTCGTGGTAATCCCCCTAAACCAAATTATCTACTATACTCGCCACGTTAATTTTACAGCTTTGTATAGTCTATTCTCAATTCAGTTATATCAGTTCATCTGAGTAAAAGTTAATTAAATGATACATAATTGATAGAAGTAGGAGGTTTAGCAACACAGTATATTCACAATACATTCATAGTCATAGTTGTATAGTTTCACAATAAATACAGTTTAAAGAAGCTTTACAGAGAATGTAATTTATCTCTTATTATTACACGTGATAGCCCTGCCAAATGATTCTTATAGTTAGGCTTGTTTTTATATTCTGACAGGCCGCAGGGTTATGGGACTCCTGTTGGAGACAGGAGAATGAAATCATCCGAGGCTGAGGTTAGGAAGACCCTGAAATACCTGCAGCAGCTGGGACTGTTTCCAAAAACATCACACAAGGTGCGTAAGTGTGTGTGTCCCAGGGCTGTGGTTTCGGTTCGCGTTAGGTCAGAAATTCACATTGGGCATCAAGTGGTGACCGAACACATTAGTAGAATTGTTCATCAAATCAAAGTAAACAGAAATCTTGAATAGGAAAATGGACAATTTGTTAAATGCACAAACACAGCAATTTACTAGTATATATATATATATATATATATATATATATATATATATATATATATATATATATATATATATATATATATATATATATATATATATATATATATAAATGATAATAGTAGCCGAAAATGGTTTAAATGTGTATATTCATCCTGTGTAGGGGGTGGAGCTTCACTATCATCGCCCAGAATCTGACTCCTCCCCTCCTGAGTTCATTCCAGAGGTGCCCTATCGATCAAAGTCCTACCCTGATCTCAGTCAATACCAGAGTGATGCAGCACAAGCTCCCCAGCAGGAAGAGAGGTCAGACCTGCTCACAGCCGCTCTACAGAAGTATTTCTCCAAGAACAAACCATCTCAGCCTGATCTGAGGGACAGATCCAGAACGGACCGACTCTACTTAAAAGATGGATCAACAAAGTCTTCCGCCAGTGACTCTCTTACACCTGTAGATGGTATGATGTTATTTTCTTTTCCTTCTTGCACCTGTTCACATGCAGAATATTAAAGCTTGTCTTTCCATGGACAATAAAGCAACACACAGTACCATAGAAAAAGTGCAGAATAGACTGTTGCACTCCAACAATAGCTTTATGTGAGGAGCATGCCAAAATTTTATGATTTTGTATGTAATTTTTCATTAATTTAGT
Source organism: Carassius auratus (assembly GCF_003368295.1). Lineage (NCBI taxonomy): Eukaryota > Metazoa > Chordata > Actinopteri > Cypriniformes > Cyprinidae > Carassius > Carassius auratus. Next base: position 21,917,629 of record NC_039244.1, on the reverse strand, counting down.
AGAAAAAATTACAAATACACATATCCCAGTGTAATGCAAAGAGGGTTTTTTGGGGGGGTTGCTTTTTAACTAGTGACACAGTAATTAGTAATTTTAAAATAAGTAAAAAGTACTTTCAAAATCTTGGTGTGTGGCATGTGGAGCAAATAACATAGAACATATAAAATAAAAAATGCAATAAAATAAACAATACAATTATTTTTACCTTAAATATTTTTCTAATTTTTTCTAAATAATAGTAATTGTCTTATGAATTATTTGAATTTGATATCATTATCATTACTGTCCAGATCTTAATGTGAAAAAATATTTTCTTTTTTTCACAGAATCCTTCATCTGGAAAGTTCTGCGTAATGTGGGAAGGGACAGTGTGGATGTGAAGAGTCTGAAGACAGCAGAACTGGATAAACTTGCTGTGCTTATCACAGACGCTCTGCAGGTGGTGGAACAGCAGGCACGTCAAGGAGAAACGCCCCGAGACCTGGAGACACAGCAGAGCTCTGAGGATGAGGCAGAAGACATGCAATATGACAACCAGCATCCTGAGAGTTATGCAATGCATCAAACCCCTGAGGACAATGCTCAGAATCAGAGGGAAGAGGATGAGGAAAATTCATCTGTCAGTCAGAAGACAGTCCAAACCATCTCGCCTGTGACAGGTAACATCTTCTAAAGCAAATCCATTCACTCATACATAGAGAAGCATTTATAATGATCATGATTTTTCTTTTACAGAGGGACAGAGAGTAGTGGAGGAGAGGAGAACTATGGACAACATGGTAGTACTAGTGATGGTTGTATTAGGCCATAAACATACTTTATGCAAATACACAAACACCAATGTTTTCTGGCCACTCTTAATGTTAGATCTGCAAACCTCGAAATAAAATGTCAAAGTAGAATCTACCTTGAAAGAACTGGTATTCATTAGAATTGGCAACTTTTCAGGTTTTCAGATTTTCCTGTATGGGATTGATTGAATGATAAATAAATATGATGTGGAATTAATTTGAAATTCACCTGTGTCTATTTCCTGTTTAAGCAGGATGTGGGCTTTTTAGGAAAGCTGCTGGAGTACCTGGATAAAACCTCTAACTCCGAACCAGAACCTGTTAATAGGGGACAGGGTGTGTCTGTGGAGACCGTTCGTAGCCGGACGACACAACGAGAAGTGGGGATGCAGAAAAAGGCCATAGAGAGAGTGGAGGAGGTAGAAGGCTGGCTCCATGCAGCAGCTTTAGCACCCTCCTCTGGGCTGAAGGAAAACCCTGCACCACACCGCAAAAACATGAAAGTACAGGATCTTCAGCTGGATGTCCAAAGCAACGCTAAAAATGACATATATGGATACATTATTACTGACACAGAGTGAGATATTTACATGTGAAGCTCTCTCTCCCTCTTTTCCTTTCTCTCTCAGTTAAATTTTATTGGCCAGTTTCTACACAAAATATTGCCAAAACATTCAGTCAGTTCATAAGCAATACTGTACTGGGAACAATTCCCACACCATGCTGTGTTTATTTGATCATCAACAAAAAAAATACAGTAAAAACAATAATGTAAAATAGAAAATATAATTACAATTTAAAATAACTGTTTTAGGTTTTAATATATTTTCAAATGTAATTTATTCCTGTGATGACAAAGCTGAATTTTCAGCAGTCATTAGTGCAGTTTTCAGTGTCACATGATCCTTCAGAAAGCATTAGAAAGTGTTGATCTGGTGCTAAAATATTTATAAGGATTCAGGATTGTTTAAGTAGTAGAAAGTTTGCAAGAATTGCATGTATTTGAAATATTGTTTGTAACATAAATTTACAATATTTACAGTAGCTTCTGATCAATTAAATGCATCCTAATAAATGCATTATAACATTATTAAGTAAACATTAAAAATAATCTTAAAGTCCCCAATATTGTATAACAATTTTGTGCTTTACTTATTATTATAATTGTTATTGCAGTAGAATTAATAGCTTTTTAAGATCTCTTTTTAAAAAGAAAACATGTTTCTTTCTCTCTGGATCAGGAATCTTTCCACTGATAAGGGTTTGGAACTGATGGCTTTGGTGGCTCGTATTGCGAAGATTCAAATGACGGATTTCTCAGAGCTCTCGTGAGTCATGATTTTTTTTTATTTTGATATCTTGGACAAGAGAATAGGTTTAGAATATAATTGTAAATTTAGAAATGAAGTTGAGTAAAATATATATTTAAGTTATAATGGAAGGCATATTTAAATCCTAGTAGATTTATAAACATAGTTACAGTCAGCATGAAACGAAAATTTACTGTGTTCTCCATTTTTCTATGTTTTATTCATGTATATGTTTTATCTTTTAAAAATGATTTACTTCATATTTTTTTAATAAAATATCATAAATTGATCTTCTGGTGAAAAACAGGATTTTCTTTGGTGCCTGACTTCTCCTGACTTCTCATTTAGTCCACTTAAACTCAACCCTTTCTTACAATCAACTGCAAGCTCGCATTCAGTTCTGCCTCTATTCATCAACGACTGATGCACAGAACCAAGTCCCCAACCTACATTTTTTTTTTTAAATAGAAAAAAAATAATAATAATTTCACTTAAATGTACATCACAATACAGAAGACAAGATCTCCTTCTACTTCCTTTACATCATTACTTTTTTAAGGTCTGAGAATAATTTAGTGGGTGACTGTTTAGTTTTTCAAAATGCAATGAATTGTATTTATACGTTTTATGGTGTCATGAAACAGAACAATGCAACACAGGTAATGTATTATCCAAGCAACAGGTTTATTGCAGGTTGAAACATACAAGCATTGATAGCAGGTCAGTAATGGGTAAATAGATCAATGCAGAGGTGGTGGCAGTGGATAAGTCTTATCTGTCTCAGGTTAGGGATCAATGGTGTTTGTGAACTGGATCTTGAAGCAGGAGGCAGGCAACTGAAGACTGTGTGTCTTCAGCCGTTTGATCATCGATGGACCACTGAATAGAGCTGACTATGATGGCTGAAGGTAGAATGGGCTCTGGAGGAGTGGGATCTTCTTCGGGATGATATACATGAGACAGAGCATCAGCTTTCTGGTTCTTAATCCCGGGACGGTAAGTCACCGTGAAGTTGAATCTGGTGACGAAGATAGCCGAGTGAGCTTGACAGGTGTCACAGATACTCAAGATTGTGGTGGTCAGTGATGACTTCAAAAGGATGTTTAGCTCCTTACAGGCAGTGGCACCTTTCCTCTAAAGCCAGTTTAATTGCCAGCGGTTCACAGTTGCCGATGCTTTAGTTGGACTCCTCCGGGGACAGTCAAAGGCACATGGATGGAGTTTGGGAAGCTCACCCTGCCCCTAAGAGAGCATTGCTTCTACCCTAGTTGTGGATACGTCAGTCTCGGCGATGAAGTGGAGTTCAGGAGTAATACAACATACTTTTTGGAGTTGGCTGAAGGCGGTCGTAGCTTCGGAGTTCCAGGACAGAGACTTGGCCCCATTGCGTAACAAGGAGATGAGAGGTGAACAGATCTTACTGAAGCTGATGATGAAACTCCTGTAAAAGTTTGCAAGTCCAAAGAAGCACTGCCGTTCCTTGATGGACAGTTCCTTCCGACAGTTTGTACAGCATAACAAATTACTCGTAGTGGCCTGATGACGTGACAAACTCTGTTTTACATTCATCACCCTCATGTATCCGAACAAGGTTATATGCACTCTGTAAGTCCAAATTTGTGAAGATGCAAGCTCCCTGTAACTGCTCCAGGGCTGTGGGGACAAGAGGAAGAGGGTACAGGAACTTGACCATCAGGGAGCTGAGATGCACGGTAGTCGATGCATGGGTGCAAGCGTCCGTCCTTTTTTCCAACGAATGAGAAATTTGAAGCAGCAGGGGAAGTGGATGGATGGATGGATGAATTCTTGCTTAAGAGTCTCCTCAATACACTCCTCCAGGTCCTTTTGTTCCAGGATGGACAGTAGGTAGACTTTACCACATGGTAGTGTGGCCCCAGGCAGCAGGTAGATTGCACAGTCCCGTGGCTGGTGAGGTGGAGGTTGGAATGGCCAGTATTCTTGAAGAATATCTTGCTGCTTGTTGGTGGCAGGACTCTCAATGGTAGTGGAACACACAGCAACATTTCCGGAAGAAGAGATTGATTTCTGAAGGAATTATTTGAAAGCGGTCTTCTTGACAAGTTCACAAAGTAGTTCTCACTCCACTATTGAAGTTCTCCAGTGTTCCAGCCAATGAGAGGAGCAGGTTGTGATCAACGCGGTCTCATTCCACCCACTAGCAGCTGCTAGAGTGTGGAACTGAAGAGCATAGGCCGTGACTAAAGATTTTCCTTGACGGAGCTGGTAAAGTTGATCTTGCACAGAGATTTAAGTGGTAGTTTGTCCAAAGACATCTTTGAAATGCATGGTGAAAGCCACTTAAGATTTGGAAATGGGCCATTTCCAAATCTTAAGTGGCTTTTACCATGCATTTCAAAGATGTCTTCTGTCAAACTACCACTTAAATCTCTGTGCAAGATCAACTTTACCAGCTCCGTCAAGGAAAATCTTATGTATGTGCCATACATGCCCACTGCAGTGCTCTGTCCAGATAACAGTGAAATTATTATTATTGGCAAACAACTGTGGCTGCATTTCATAGAACAGAGAGCATTGTAATAGGAACCTGCTCCATTCGCTGTCCGGGCCAAGGGACTGGTGGAAGCAGATGGCGAAGAAGTGGTGATGGGTGGCAGATTACACTCTTATCTATTGCAGGTTTAGGATCATTGGTATTTGTGAGCTGGATTTTGAAGCAGGAGGTGGGGAACTGAAGTCTGAAGGAGGTCAGCGTGGATCGCTCAGGTAAGTGCATGCAGGTAGGTTGTCGGGTAAGTGTCCAGGAGTGAACGACAGGACCAGACAATGGTGAACTGAAGTGTGCAGGATTAAAGACTGTGTGGTTGATGAGCAGTGACAGGTGGGCAGAGTGTTGGGGTCTGGTGCTGTGGATGCTGCTGACTCTTTGACATATGGTTAAAACACTAATATTAGGTATATTTAATATTTATTGGGCACTGACACAATTCCTCAAAAATAATTTGCTGTGTGTTTGTGTATTTGTATAGTGTTGTTAGCCCAGCTGTGATATTTCAGGTCCGTCCAAATGCTCAGAACATCACTACAGCGGATGTGGCTAATATGGCAGGTTAGTTTAGTGAGAGTTACCTATGCACATGATATACAAGATACGTTTTTTTTTTCTTTCACGAATGCCTCTGTTCAGATGTCCACTAAATTTGATTCTCCTCTTATATCAGTCAGTCGGAAGCATGAATTAGAGAAAGAAGTGGAAGTCAAGATTGTAGAGGCTGGAGTCACTGATGTAAGATTCTTTCCACTTTATTTCATTTCATTTCATTTCATTGTCATCTTTTCCCAAGGTGTGATATTCCCATTGTTAAGTTAATATCCAAATGGAATAAAATACAATTCTGTAATATGAATGTTTAAAATATACTGTATAAATACGGTTGGCAATCAAATCGATGCAAAAATTTAAATTGGTTGAATCATATATGGAGAACCCCCAAAAAGTTATTCAAGGAACTTGCAGAATGGAGCTCGTAAGTCCTGCAAAATAGCTGAAGATGTCTAATAGTTTACCTAGTAACATCTTAAGGTTTTGAGGCATTTGAATCATGTAATAAACCTACCCAGGTTCACAATATGATCGAAGTCACCTTCAAAAGGATGGCGAAAGGTTCTCCATGAGGTTCTGCCAGTGTCTGAGAAATAAAGAACAAAATAATAACACATTCTGACCATAACTGTAGCATTGTCTTTGTAATATATATTGGCTTTAGAAAGACAAATGCACTTTCACATTTTTTTTATTTCGACTTGTCTTTGTCTTTCTTTAAAGAGGAGCAAACTGAATCAGATTCCCACTAAGTACAGTCGCTCCGAGTCTCTGAAGTTTCTGATTTTGACTGTGATTTCCATCATCTGTATAACTGGAGTATTGCTGGCATCCGGTGTGATCTACTGTCTGCGTCACCGCTCTCATCACAAACTCAAAAAAAAGCTCACCAACCTTGGATCTGACCCCACCACTGATGCCACTGCTTCCTACCAGGTACCATAGAGAGTGTGTGTGTGCAGGGCTGTTTGTTTGAGATTATTTCCTGGATTGATATATGAGATTTCCATCTCTCTCTAGGAACTGTGTAGGCAGCGAATGGCAGTAAAACCTCCTGTAGAGAAGTTGGATCCTATTCACTCTTCTCGTATAAACAGTTTGTCCTCTCAGCTGAGTGACGGCCCATTGCCAAGCCCCTCTGCACGCACTAGCACCTCCTCCTGGAGCGAAGAGCCTGCCCACTCCAACATGGACATCTCTACTGGTCACATGATACTGGTACATAAACCAACACGAAAACACTGTTGAACTTTTAAAATGCAACACAGATGCTTTTATTCAGTGATAACTGGTACCATGGCAAAGTTTATATCTTCATTAGCAAACATTAAAACCTTTTTTTTTATGAATGTATCATTATGTATAGTCTTAAAAATAAGACATTAACTCCTAAGTATTACAATGTAGTTTTAAATCTTGTTTTAATTTCATTAACTTATTTAAAATCATAACATTTTATCTTTTTAATTTATTTTTTCAAATCTATTATTGTTATTTGTTGTTTATTTGTAGTAGCTATTAGAGCGAGGATTGACAAATGAAGTTCATTATTGTTTTATAAAAATGAGAATGCGCAGATATTTCTGGTATGTAAAAAAGCATTAGATTGTTATTTTTTGTTAGTGGTTAATGTATAATGTCTTTTTTTTCATATTTAAAAAGAGGTCACTTATGCTCACCAAGGCTGTATTCATTTAATAAAAAAACAGTGAAACCATTAAATATTGTGTAATATAATTACAATAGTGAATTACAATTTTTTACAATTTTTCATTTGCATATTTTCCAGTTAAATTAATTTGTGTGGTGGCAAAGCAGCTATTAAACTTAGCTGAAATAAATTATTTAATTTCTTAAAAAAATAAACAATATACGGACTCCAAACTATTTACACTGTAGTGTGAGTTTCCATTTCATTAGGGACTAGTGAATTCTCTTTTGCCATTGGATAATTGTACATTACTCTCAAAAACATCCTGAATGTTTCTCTGTATACACACATAGGCATATATGGAGGACCACCTGAAAAATAAGAATCGTTTGGAGTCGGAGTGGGAGGCTCTGTGTGCGTACCAGGCTGAGCCCAATGCCACCACCATTGGCCAGAGAGATGGCAATGTCAAGAAAAACCGTGCAAGCATAGTCATAGCCTGTGAGTCACACACACACAAACATATCCACTTTCAGGGTGCTTTGTTTGTTCAAGTACTGTAACCATTAGTGTGTTATTGAACTTCTGTGATGTAACTGAACTTTTCAGGTTACACAATAAAATGTTTGTTTGTTTTATACAGATGATCATTGCAGAATAACTCTGAAGGTGGAGAACAATCAAGGCACCTCGGACTACATCAATGCCAGCCCAATCGTGAGCCAAAACTACATACAATACTTCAGCAGAAAGCAACAAACTAGCTCAATCAGCACACTACATACAGAGTGCAAACACTACTACATCACATACTAGATAAACCATTAGGTTTGCTGCAGGGTGACTGCATCAGTAGAAAATACTTAGAGTTAATTACTTTGGATAGAAGGCATTGCTTGTCTGAGGACCATGAAAAAACTAAGAAACTGAGACTTGCTTTATCAACACTATATGCCGAAGACACTTAACTGGTTGCTATTTGCTGTCACAGTTAAAGTTATTTAACAAAATATTTAGCCGTCAACCTATCTCTCAGAACCATGCAGTATGGTAAATTTCCATGAAGCAAGTTGTATGCAGTCCAGATTTTATTAACACGTTTGCAGCATTAGCTGATTTGCATATATGAATTGGGATAATGATGCAGACAGTGCATCCAAATAACCAACACTATTAGTGGGCGTAATTCATTCTTTGTGTTTCAATTCTCTTTCTCATGTGTATTATTGAAACCACATTCAGATTATGTAATGCAGAGGGGTTGATTGTGTTGTTTCTTACTCTTAGATGGATCATGACCCACGTAATCCTGCATACATTGCCACTCAGGGCCCACTGCCCTCCACCGTGGCTGACTTCTGGCAGGTAAACTGCATTATTTGTTTGTAAGCTTGCATAAATGGTTTGGGCAGCCTTGTAGATCGTGTTGTAGAAGGTCTGGGAGAGTCTGTGTGTGTGCAGATGGTCATAAAGAGTGTGTACGGGATGTGTCTGTGTAATGTGTGTGTTCTCGTGCAGATGGTCATGCAGTGTGTATGTTGTGTGTGTTCTCTTGCAGATGGTCTGGGAGAGCGGTTGTGTGGTGGTTGTCATGCTTACTCCTCTCACTGAGAACGGTGTGAAGCAGTGTTACCACTACTGGCCGGATGAAGGCTCCAATCTCTACCACATTTATGAGGTACTGTACATGCAAATATTGAATATACAGAGTGAGGATAGCTATCGTATTTTCCGAAATATGAGTCACACTTTTTTTCATAGTTTGGCTGGGCCTGCGACTTATAGTCAGGTGCGACTTATTTATCAAAAGTTAATTTGACATGAACAGAGAGAAATGAACCAAGAGAAAACATTATATATTTTTTTCTATCCTGCCCACAGTGTAGGGATATTTTAACTGCTATGTCATGCTGTTTGGTATATTAACTCTTTTTTTCCTCATATGTGTGTGTGTAGGTTAATCTGGTTTCTGAGCATGTGTGGTGTGATGATTTCCTGGTTCGGAGTTTTTATCTGAAGAACATGCAGACTAATGAGACCCGTACGGTCACGCAGTTCCACTATCACACCTGGCTAAGTGACCAAACGCCCGAAACCAGCCAAACCCTGCTTGACTTCCGCAGGTACGCCTATGAAAGCATGAGCGTGTGCATGTGTTTCCTGTGTGTTGTGCAAGTCTATGTGTGTTTGTGTGTGTGTGTGTGTGTGTGTGTTTGTCAGCTCCTGAGCGGTTGCCAGTGTCATTTTTGTGGTCGTGCAGCTAGTTCACTGGCTCCAGTTGCATAGTCACAAAAGTGATCATTGACAACTGCGACTCTGCATCCAAGTGCACCCTGGGATTCCAGCCCCTTTCTCTCTCTTTACCCTAAATCTGTTCAACCTTTCTGTCTGCTAACATCTGACCCATGATTTCCTCCTTTTCTTCCCCTCTTAACTACAGTTCACTGCTCTCTCTGTCTTTCTTATTTATTCAGTGTTTCTCCAATCAGAATGGTTGTGTTTTGTTCCTGGCCCTGCTCCCGCTCATCTGAATAAACCTAGCAACAGGGTTTATAAGCATAAACCAGTAACATATCTGAAGCTAATATGACTGTATGCTTGTTCGGATCAGGTTTTGTCTATACTGTGCTGAGCAAACAGCTTAGTAAATAGAACTGTTTAAGAAATTAATTAATAGAATAATGAATAATGTTTGAATGAAAATCAAAAAAGGTGTGTATTAGGGTTAGGTTCAGGGGTTGTGGATAGAAAATATTGTTAGCTTAGTATAAAGTCAATGGAAGTCAATGGAAAGCTCTCAACATGAAAGAAAAACAAACAACATGTGAGATTTGTCCTATGTAATTAATCTTCTTTAATCCCTAAATCCTCAAATGATGGTGTTTTTATTATCATTTTGATGTCGAAACCTTCTTTTAATGCCTTTAAATATAAATATATTAATATTAAAATTTCTTACTGACCCCAAAATTTTGAACAGTAGTGTATTTAATTTTTTTTATATATACTTTATTACATAAAATATACTCAGCACTTCATCCTTTTCTATAGAGCTTATAGCTGCATCAGGTTTCATATGTCTGTGTGTCTGTGTTTATGATTGTATGTATGACTTCTTTCCAATAGGAAAGTAAACAAATGCTACCGTGGAAGATCCTGCCCTGTCATTGTTCACTGCAGGCAAGTACAAACACACACTTGAATAATGTGATATTTGATATAACGTTTCGTTTATAATGTAATATTACTTCCAGTTAGAGAATCCACAACTTCTGTCAACTTTATAAAAATATTTTATGCAAGAAGTAAAATACAGTAAATAAATCATGTATTCAAAACAGATGTTCACTAAATGAGCAAAAGCAAAAAGGATATTCAATAATTTTCATATTTGTGTGACAGTGCACGATAATAAAAAGAGATATTTACCAATGTGTTTTACTAAAACATAAAATAAAAAAAACGTTTTCTGTTGCCATGAAATATTGGAAACATTCACGAGTGAAATGCCTTATAGACCAACGCTACTTTTGCGTCATCGAAGGGTAATGCCCCTTTTGGGGGAAAACAAACGGATTCCCCTTATACAGAACTCGCTCTAGTTTCTTGATAGCAAAAATGGCACAAACACACACACTCTCTTTGCCGGCAGAGGACCGTGAGCAGTATTTAAAGAAGCTACTGGATACGGTGTTTACAGAGGTGTCCCTTTGAAATGGTCGAAAACTGGATTAATGAAATACAGACTATTCAGACATCTAACGTTACCATTATCAAGCATCCTATTATTTGTCATTAACACACTCACAGTTTGATAAACTAGACGATGAGGCCATGTCAAGAGGAGTCGGTGGTTTACTTGGATCATATTTCACTTGATTTAAGCTATTGACAGTTTTGTTGTAGACTAGCTATACTACTCAGAACGTTTGCTCTCATTAGGCAGGCTACCTTGGCTGTTAACTGATTTTACATTTGAAATATTCGCAGGCTAGGACTAAACAATGTATGTTAAAAAAAAGTTTCTGACAGGCCTGTACAAATCAGAAACAATGAAAAACAAAAGGTCCCTGGAGCGAGTTCTGTATAAGGGGAATCCGTTTGTTTTCCCCCAAAAAGGTGCGTTACCCTTTGATGACGCAAAAGTAACGTTGGTCTAAAGACAACCATTAACTACTTTTTCAATATTTATTTAAAACCCAACACAAACTCTCAGATGTTCAGCAGGCCATATTCAGGGCACTTTTGGCTTAGTAAACATGGTTTTAAGAGTACAAAAGCTAAAGATGCACTTACTCGCCAATGCTGTGTTTGTTGTGTCATGCGGTGGCCGCAACTACCAAAAGACAGATGGTTGGAAGAAAACATGTTTGGCTGTTTTCCCTGCCCATGGTGTCATAATGACATCAGTAGGAAGACAAAGTCATGTGAGAGGCAGAACAAGTTGTTACAGTTTGACTAAAGGGTAAAAAAAGACAAGGTTTATTAAAGGAACAGTTAACCCAACAATGTATTCAGATTCAGGCCATCCAAGATTTAGATGGGTATTTTTCTTTCATCAGAACAGATTTTGAGAGATTTACCATTACATCACTTTCTCACCAATGGATCTGCAGTGAATGGGTGCCCTCAGAATAAGAGTTCAAAAAGCAGATAAAAACATCACAATAATCCACAAGTTATCCACACTACTCAAGCCTATCAATTAATGTCTTGTGAAGCGTAAAGCTGCATTTTTGTAATAAATCCATTAAGATGTCCATAATCCGTAATATTGCTTTTTCCAGCGGATTAAGGATTGTTGTAGACTGGACTGGTATTTTAAAGTTAAAAGGCTGTAATGGTAGATTTGTTTCTTAGAAACACTCAGCTTTTTACTTCAAAATACATTAATTGATGGACTGGAGTCGTGTGGATTATTGTGATGTTTTTATCAGCAGTTTGGACTCTCATTCTGACGGTCTGGCTGAATTCTATTTTTTTATCTTGCTTTTCTCCATCAGTGACGGAGCTGGACGGACTGGGACATACATTTTGATTGACATGGTGTTGAATAAAATGGCCAAAGGTAAAGACAAAGAAAGTTGATTATCAGATATCAGTGGGTGTTCAGTAATATTTTTCACATTGTGGAGGTCAGTATAAATATTGATGCAAAAATGCTTTGCTTTACAGGTGCAAAAGAGATTGATATTGCTGCTACGCTGGAACACCTGAGAGACCAGAGACCCGGCATGGTTCAGACCAAGGTATATTCACACACATACCCACAAATACTCTGAAACACACAATCTCTTTTCATGCTGACACATGCTGTGTCTGTGTCTTTCTCAGGATCAGTTTGAGTTTGCACTGACGACTGTAGCTGAAGAGGTGAACGCTATTCTCAAAGTCCTGCCACAGTGATACTTCCTTCTTCTTACTTTTCTCATTCTGTATATAAACTGGTCCCATTTCTGAGAGGATACATGTCCTAAAGAATCTATTTTGTCTGTAAATTATATGTAATGGTAATTAGGAATTGTGTATTGTTTTAATTTTGTGTAATTATAAAAACTTCATTTTATTTTTCTCTGTCATTGTTTCAGATTTTAATTACTCTCTCATCATGGCTATTTATTTTGCACATTGCAAATAAATATATAGTTAATTGGACCTGAATTTATTAAACTAATCTGTATGTGCTTCGTTATAGAACTGTGTTCTATGAGTTGTGACAACTGCAGTTTATCTGATCATTAGAGACTTGTACAAAGCCTAAACATCTTTCATGGAAACAATTGCTGCCTTTCCAAGCCAAGGAAACGCTCACTAAATCATGATGTTTAACTTGACCCGAACTTTTATCATAAGACTATATACTCTTGGGAAGCACTACCACTTTAATTTGGTGTTAAAATGTTATCTGTGCACACAAAAAGTGTGGACAGCAAGAAGAAATGCATGCAAGACCGGTGCAGTTGTGCTTTATGAACTTCCAGTAAACTTGTGCATAGAAAATGTAAACAAATAAAGACTTAATTTTTATTGTGAGATTACAAATACAGTGATATCCGTGCTTTTATCAAGAAGTTTCATGAGTATAAGGAGGAGTTCAGGTCAATAAATATCCACAAGAGCAAAAAACATTCACTTTAATAAGAAGCATCAAAGCAAACAAGAGAATAAGGTTGGGATAAGGGGCCTGACTCGAAAAACACCTCCTACACCAACATGTAAACCTATATCAGGCTGTTCCTGCACTGTCTGCAAAGATTCATTAGCGGATGTGCTGTAAAAGAGATTTTGTGATGGGCCGGTTTGTTTCTGTAACCTGTCTTGACTGTACGAGTAATCATTGTTAAAACCTCAATGATGAGATCGATTCATTACTAACAAGCTCATCTGTATGACTAAGTTTAGTCTGTGGATATTTCAATTCAACATTAACAGACTGTCAGTGTGTATTGCAACTGAATAACTGAAGCTGTTTTGATCCAGTGCAGCTCCATAATAAAGTTTCATGTGTTTGTTAAGTAAAGCACAAAGTCCTGAGTGTTTAAACACGCATACACATTCATTCTCAACCATGTGTTTACACACAGTTTAATAAACTACTTATTTTGGCATTTGACATTGGTGAAAGCTTATGTTGTTTCAAGCTAGCGCAGCTAACCCATCTTTGGAAACATCAGTTACAAAAGACCTTATTTATAGTTTTAGCAGGGTGTTTTTTTAGAAGATCCAGTAACAGTGGAGATCACACTTTAACCATAGAGACTGTCTTTGTAGAAATGCACAAACTGTTCATGATAGGGAAAGGAAAACCTGTATTTGAGAATTTCTGCAAGTTACTGCATGATGCTGTTTTTTTTTTCTTTTCATAATTTAAGTTTCTATTGGATTTTCTATACAGTATATTGCATCAGATGCATTTTATGAAGGTGTTTTCTGGTTAAGTCTAGATGGGATACAGCCATGGCCAGATTATCCTGCTGTGCATGGGTTATGGGAACAACAATACTGTATCATTTTTGTCAAGCTGATACTGAACAACAATTAATTACTGTATTTGCATTATTGTAAGGTTAGGTTTAATGTTGGGGGTAGCATCTAATATGTATCAAATGTAATTTATTTTTATTTTCCAGCAGTAGCTACATCCTTTCTAGCCACAAGTTTTCTCTTCTTCCTTACTCCTGGCAAAAGAAGGTATTCATTGAAATATCTCCTCTTTTTATTTTCTTAATTTCACCACAATGAGTACATATTCTTTACTTTAATGCGTCATTGCCTTAATAACATGTATATTAAACACTATTTCAGAAACTGACATCTGAAGACATGCAATGTGAAACGTGTTGGGTATAATGTAGTGGTTGTTGTTTTTTTTTTAGATAATTTAATAAAGTGTGTTAAATCAATCTCTCTCTCTCTATTAATTAGAGAACACAGAGACTATATAATCTCACTGTAGTGTTTAAGTGCTCCATTACCGTGATTTAAATATAGAATTTACAGAAGCAAAAGAAACATCCAAACGTTGAGTGGCAGAGACTTCTATTTTGTAAATTGTGACTTTTGAACAGGAAGTTTCCGTGTCATCTGTAGCAGGAGCATTTTCTCGGGTCCTTGAAAGTCCTGCTGTGTCTGTGTGGTCCTGGTGAAAATGTCCGCGATAATTCCTCGTATCGAACAGCTGTCATCGAGGGTTGTTCGTGTTTTGGGCTGTAACCCGGGGCCCATGACACTGCAGGGCACCAACACGTACCTGGTCGGGACAGGCAAGAGGTAACGTACAACAACACTCAATGACGATAAATGTTCTTGTTTGAGTCATTTTCCACGTACAACGTATTTATTGAGCGTAACAAGTGTGTGAATGTTTGATGTGTGTGTGTGTGTGTGTGTGTGTGTGTGTGTGTGTGTGTGTGTGTGTGTGTGTGTGTGTGTGTGTGTGTGTGTGTGTGTGTGTGTGTCAGGCGAGTGTTAATTGATGCAGGCGAGCGCTCGGTCCCGGAGTATATTGTCAACCTGCGCGAGGCTCTGAAGCAGCAGGAGACGTCCATACAGCACATTATAGTCACACACTGGCATCACGACCACACTGGAGGAGTGCCGGATATACTCACAAACTTCCACACAGGTCAGTAATATCTGTGTTGGAATACAGCTTTTGACATTTGTGCCCCAAATATGTCGCTATTACTTAATAATGTAATGTAAATGTCACTTAGTCATCTTCATCTAGTATGAAAACCATTGTGTCTATGAGAACTCCTCAATAATGTAGACGCATGTGTTGCAGATTCAGAGCTGAAGGTCAGTAAACTCCCTCGGTGTCCTCCACAGGAAGAAGCGATTGGAGACCAAAAGAAGAAATATTCATATCTTGGTGATGGTGATGTGATAAAGGCTGAAGGGGCAACATTACGGTAAACACACACTAGAGACATTTCTTTTTATCTGTGTTGAAAACTGTTGTGCTTTTTAGTGGAATCTGTAATAAATTTTTTCCAGTATACTTTTGATGAATAGAAATAAATCTTTTGGGGCAGTGAAAGACTTTACTATGACTCCTGATCAATTTAATCCATTCTTTCAGAAAAAATATTCGTTTCTTGAAAAAATTAATACTGATCCCAGACTTTTGAACAGTAATGTAGAATAAAATAGAATTTTTACTCACACAGATCCTGAGCCTTAAAAGCCTGTATTTACATAAATGCATTGGGTGAACTGGTGTGTAAGTTTATAATTGAAAAACAGTAGTTTTTTTTGTTTATTTTGAGCCCGTTTTTTTATATTTTATGTGCACGTAGGGTGCTGTTTACTCCCGGACACACAGATGATCACATGGCATTATTCCTGGAGGAGGAGCAAGCTGTGTTTTCAGGTGACTGTATTCTTGGAGAGGGAACGGCTGTGTTTGAGGACCTCCATGATTACATGAAGTCACTGCAGAAGCTCCTCAGCGTGAAGGCTGACCTCATATATCCAGGTAAGTGCATGTGCTTCTTTTCAGAGTGCTTTTTACATGACATTTTCCGTGACACTAAGAAGTGTTTGTTCGTGTTTGTGTGTCAGGTCACGGTCCAGTGGTCCAAGATGCTTCTTCTAAGATATGTGAGTATATAACTCACCGCAATGCAAGAGAACAGCAGATCCTAAACGTTCTGCAGGAGAACAACAGAACTGCGTTCACCTCCTGCGAACTGGTTAAAGTGGTGTACAAGGTTCAACTCTTTTTTTTTTTCTAAATGATCTTAGCTCTTTAATTAGAATAAATCCGAAAGCATTTACATTTCTAGTATTTAAAACATTGCAATACAATTTTGACATTGTCAAGCCTGCAGTCTTCAAGGAGAGAAAAGGAAACAACAGTGTTTATCTAACGTATAAGACTGAACTTTAAATAAATAAATGTAGGTCTAGATCATTAATCATGAATACAAATATGTGACTTTGTGAACTCCTTTGTCCAGATGGAGGACAATCCACATGGCATTCTGAAAGTCATGTTTATTTCATAAATTCAAATTCCCCTTGATTTGTTATGCTGATCATTTAAATTGTAATTAAAACATTTGTATGAAATCCTAAAACTGCAAAAGAAACATGTTTTTACCAGAAGTCTCAGATGCTTGTTCCTGGTTGTATGTGAAGTTAACTTTACATTTGTTGGTTCTGTTTAAGTGTTGACTGCTTTAAAAGACAAAGAATGAGAGTACATTATTTATATAAATGTTAAATTATTATATAAAAAATGTGTACATTACATGATTTTTATGTGTTTTTTTGTTGTCTGTATGTCAGGAGACCCCAGAACACCTGCACAGAGCTGCAGAGTTTAACTTGCTGCACCATTTAAAGAAACTCCACAAGGAAGGAAAGATCTGTCTGGGTATGTGTGAGTGCATGCATGCAGGTGGTACTGGTGCATGTATATGTATGCGCAAATGTGCTCTAATTTCTGACCATGTTAATGTTATTTTCTTCTCCCTTGCAGCTGAAAGCTCAAATGAAAAGAAATGGAAGATCAATTTGTGACAGTTTTTTACCCCACACACTCATCACCTACAGAGACTAATAGGGCTGTCCCTGTGAAGTGAGATGGACTTAAGGGGACACTGGGACTAGTCACTTTTTCAAATGTTGAACTTCTGTGAAAACCTGCTCTGATAGGAGGCTATTTACATTTATTTAGCAGACCCATTCTTCCAAATTGCCTTAACAAATGACCACGTTCGAAAACAAGAATAAATCATGCAACACAAAACAATTCATGAACTGGAAAAAATTTAACAACCCTTGTAATCCAGTGAAATTTAATTGTTGTCCTGGATGTATACTAGCATCTGATGAATGTAGCATCATATAAAGACAATGATGAAGATGATAGTATCGTCTATCGCTGACGCTGATGCCTTCAACGATATCAAGATGATTATTACCGGTATTATTTTTATCATCATTATGTGATGCTATCGAATTAATATAAGGCTTTATTTTTTCCATCATATTTCTTTTTACGTGTTAGTGTTGCACATTATAACCAATCATGATGAACCAAGAGTCATTGCTGAAACACCTGAGTTTTGTTCAGTGTGCGTGTTTGCTGACTGAATTCTGCTCTCTCGCAAATCCTCTTATCATAAACAATAAAGTGTAGCTGTACGTGTGCGATGTAAGTATGAGATATTAATCATCATACAGTATAGACAGCTTCACTGATTATAAAAGGAGTGTTGCTTAAAGTGCATGAACTCGCGCTAGTCAGAGATGTTTTTTGTTAATGTTAATATTTTTTGCTTGTTTTCTATGGCTGCTGTTTGAATAACCTGAGGAAATGTAAGCATTATAATTAGTAACTTACAGTGTTTCCATTAAGCTGTGATCATGTTAAATACAAATCATATTCAAAATATTTTATGATAGATTACACTAACATTAGACTGCTTTTAAACTTATCCTGGAGTTGAATCACTCTCCGGGTATGAAACTAAGTAAATAATTAAATTAAAGCGATAATATTGTGTATTGTCAATCTTCCAGGCTGACAATAGGACAACATGCCGCCCAACACTAGTATGAGCATCAGTCAACAAAAATGTATTTATTCCATGAGAGGAACATGTAAGTGTAAAATAAAGCAGCATTTATGAGGCTAATTATATAACTGGAATAGCAAATCGGTGTAAATGATTCTAAACATATTTTTCAAAAGTACAATTTGTTTACCTTTCTATACCTGTAATTATTTAATCAGAGAAAAATAACAAGTGCACCTTTAATGTGTAACATTTTATCATTTTAAATGCTGTACACCCCCCTTTCATTTGAGATGTTTAATGGCTGACGCATTTCATTAATTAATTGTATTTTGCTAAACCCCTGTTTAACAAATGTGCAATACATTTAATAAATGTGCTTAAATAAATGATCTTTGATTGACAGCTTGCTTGTTGTTTTCTAAAATGTTGCCTTATTTTTTATATGTCAGTAGAGGGCATCGTTTCAGCCAGCCAGCCTGTAAAGCTTTTGTGTGCTTTTTTAATTAATTTGAATTAAATACATCTTTTAAAGGGTAAAATTTAAGCAATTTTGAGGAAAACGGTATTTGCGTTCACCGTGAACCGGAAGTTAAAGTTATTTACTCGTACCCGCTGCGAACAGACCGAATGCGCTTGGAGGCGATAACGGTCAGTCCGTGCCACCCTCTCCGTCCAAGGACAAGGATATTTTGATCACACAGCGAAGATCTGATGGTGTGTCGAAGCCGCTTGCAGAGGGAGGCGATAGATTACCTTTTAACGGCGCCTATTGAATTAATCGTGGTAATTTATCTGGCGCGGATAACGGGACAGAATGTGCGTGTGTGATGCGGCCGAGCGCGCGCGCAGCGCCGCTGCAGTATCCGAGCACAGGCGCGTGAGTCCTTGGCCGCAGGTCGACCGTCGCTTCATTGTGTTGTTTTGGTGAATATGTGTCGAATAGAACATGAAAATGTTGCTGTAAACTCAAAGAGCGTGCTTATATATAGTTGTTGTAGCGCATATATGGTTATAGGTGTCTGTTAAGGGGTTTTATATACGAGCCTGCGCAGAATGTCTGCGTCTATACAGCGCTTATAAACGAGTCGGATAGCCGCTGCCCGTCAGGATGTCAACCGGTGCTGGAGGAGGCCTCGCACCCACGAAACCGTTCCCGTTCTTGTGTGGGGAGACTACTCAGGGTTTGAAATCTAAGAGCCTCCCCATGCTCAGCGACAGTCAGGCTCCGGAGCAGGACGCGGATCAGACTCTGCTCTCTGCCCCGCACAGCTCGCCCCGATGCGGATCCCCCGTCAGGACAGAGTGTCGTGAGCCGGAGGGTCGCGGCATTGCTGCGTTCTTTACATTCCGGCTGCCGCCGGTGCCGGTGAGGCGCTATGTGGACGGGATCCTGTCGGACTCGCGCTGCTTTCTGTTCTGCATGTGTTACCTCACCTTTATTCAGTCTCTGATGGTGTCCGGTTATCTCAGCAGTGTCATCACCACCATAGGTAACGTACTTAACAACTGGCAGATCTCTCTCTTCTCTTCTCTTCTCTTCTCTTCTCAGTTACATTTATAGTCTTCACTCAGAAAGTCTCATGTCTCAATTTGTCTAATTCCCCCCTATGATCTCCATCCATTCCAATTTCTTAATTTCACCATCTCATTTTAACCCCATGGATTCGTCCTAACCCCCCCCCCCCCCCCCATTACAATGTCTCTCAATAACGTTTGTCTCATCTATCAATGTCTCTTAATCGACTGTCCTGTCATTTCAATCTACATTTTTTTCCATCTCCTCAAAATCCCATTTTTTCAATCTCTTCTCATTACCATCTACCCTAATCTCTTATTTCTCAAATGGTCTCCTCTCCTCTCATCCCAAACTCAGACTTGTCCATCTAATTTCAAACTTCTCGGAGTAACAACTCTTCACTCAGATTCTGCCTTATCTTTCGTCATAACATTGTAGTCTCTAATTTAGTTTTATCCTAATCTCCTCTCAGTCTCATCCCCTCTGCTCTCAATAACCTCTCATCTCCAGTCTCCACCAAATCTAATTCCAGTCTCTATCTCATGTCATCCCAACCTCCTCACAATGTTCATTCCATTAAAATCTCCAGTTTTTCCATCTCATTTCCTCTTAAAGTGCCCCTATTATGCTATTTTTAAGGTTCCTAATATTGTTTTGGGAGTCTCCGACAATAGGAGCACATACATTCAAGGTAAAAAAAAAAACGCTTGTTTTCTTAAAATATGCATTTAAAGGCACAATATGTACGATTTTTTATTCAAATTTCCAAAACCCTCTAGAACAGTGGTATATATTTTGCTGACTTGTGCACTTGCATTATCCCAAATATTTTGAAGAATTGTAAAAAAAAAAAAAAAAAAAAAAAGAAGAAGAAAAAAGCAATCTTAACTAGTGACACTGACTGTGTCTATTGTGTCACCTGCCAGTTACATCATACACCTCGATTTCCGTTTTTGTTTTGTAGAAAACATGGAAACACCAGACATTTTAATATGTTGTGCGTTTTTTTTAGACGGGTAACAACCGCACAGAGTAGCATTATAATAGAACTTTCGAATGTATGATAAATCAGCACTGCTTTACCCCTCATATGCATGATTAGAAGAAGCAGAAGCGCTAAAGTGTGGCATAATAAAAGCTCCACTGCTTTCGAGCTGAGTCTCACTCTCGTCTCTCATTAGCAATTGCTTCAGCAGCCTTGTTTCGCTTTGACTGCTATCCGCCTCACTCTGCTTCATACTACGATGTTAATAAATCTTTAATACATTATACCTCTTCCATAATCATGGAGTCCCGTCTGATTGCGTCAGTTGTGGGGGTGAAGATGACAACTCCCATGATTCCACACTCAGTCACGGCATCATCAAACTATGCCTTTGTTTCTTTGTTTGTTTTGAATGTGCAATCTCTTACATATTGTGCATTTAATATCACTTCATTTTCCAGAGATTCTCAAACGATTCATTCAAAGCAGTTCTGAAATTGCGTCTCGCTAAAACCCTCCTTGCCGTGAGCCTACTCTGCTCTGATTGATCAGATGGCCCAGTCTGTTGTGATTGGTCTACCGCGTCCAGTGTGTGTTGGAAACACGCGGTAACCTTCCGGTCTCTCGTGAAACCAACACGGAAGTGACTAAAACTGCAATTCATCCACTGGCCGCTAGAGGTAGTTTTGGACTGTATAGCTAAATTTGCCCTTTATGACAACTGTGAGGGGGTGAATTTTATAACTCATTTATTTAAATTATATTAAGCCTTAAAGTTCTGCATAACTAAGGGCGTGGTCATTTGAGTGACAAGTGTATTGCCATTGATGTCACCACTATCAAGCTTGGTGGGCGTGGTTTCAGCAACCAGCTCCCGCCTCTTTGTCCATTTTCGATTATCTGAAAGTGACACATAGTGACGTGCTGCCAAGATGGTGATGGCCGGCCCTGCCCACTTTAAGCTTCAAAAACGCTCTTCAGAATCCTATTGGTTATTTCACGGACAATTCGTCCATGTTTTTATACAATCTGTGGTCTGAAACAATACGCCCAATGCCATACTTCCATTGTTTGAACGCTCGAAAGAAAATATAAACATCTATTATTATCATACTTGTGATTCAGTGGAGCCAGCTGGGTTTTTTTTTACTCCCCGTGATTAGTAAAATTATGTGTTTGTGGGCAGGGTCAAGTTGTTCGCTGCCGGCCAAAGTAGAACATAGACGGGAATTATGCGAATGTGTTACCTTGTTACATATAGCCATCACAGAAGTGGGATTCAAATTACTACCGACTCGTTTAGGCTATATAGAATTGATTCTTTATTTTGGTAGACAATAAGTTCATTTATCGTTCACTTTCGGCTTTACAACTTTGCTGATCGTTTACATTCACATACAGCTACATTACACCGCATGGAAGGCAATATTGGAAATGGCATAATAGGGGCACTTTAATAACATTTTGATCTCAACCTCATCTCTCAGTAACATTTCAGTCTCATCTTTTCTAGCACCTTCAATTCTCCAGATCATTTTAATCTCACAATTTCAAATATTCAATCGCATCTCCTCTTAATATTCATCATCTCATCTACTCATTTAATCCTTTTTTTTGTCTCATTTTATGACAACCACCTCTTAATCTCCATCTGATCACAGTCCCTCTTCTTCTCAATAACATTTCAATCTTGTCTCATATGGCCTTCTTTCATCTCACCCCAATCTCAAATTTCTCCTTCCAATTTAAACTTTCTCTCCTCTTAACAACATCTCATCTCAGTTGCCATCTCATCACATTCCAATCTATGATTTCTCAACCTCATATCATCTTAATCTCTTCTCAATCTCATCTCAGTCCTCATCCTCTCCTATCAGCAATATCTCACCTCAATATTTCAATATTGGAGTGTGTTTATGAATTTCATAATGAATGAACCGTGTGTTTTCCAGAAAAGCGGTACAGTCTGCGGAGCTCAGAGTCGGGTCTTCTGGTCAGCTGTTTTGACATCGGTAGTCTCCTCATTGTGGTCTTCATCAGCTACTTTGGTGGGCGGGGTCAGAGGCCGCGTTGGCTGGCAGTAGGGGGTGTGTTCATTGCCGTGGGTGCCGCCCTCTTCTCCCTACCTCACTTTATCTCTCCGCCATATCAGCTGGAAGAGCTGAACAGCACAGTAGGAGGAGAAGGGCTCTGTGCCAGTGGAAATGGCAGTGTACAGGAGAAGCCGACACTGTCCAGGTGCCAGCGGGACAGGGAGGAGAGTGAGCACGCCCTGTATGTGGCGCTTTTCATCTGCGCTCAGATCCTTGTGGGAATGGGATCTACTCCCATATACACCCTTGGACCAACTTACCTGGATGACAATGTGAAGAAGGAGAATGCATCCCTGTACCTGGGTGAGTCGAAGTGAGGCTTTGTCTAATGGTGTTGTTGGATGGTCAGCTGTATCAGCTGTTTTTATACCAGACCTGAATTCTGCCATGGAAAGTCTGTAACCATCTACAGTAGCATGCAACAGCTAAAGAAATACTATTATTCTTGTTTTGTGCATGCTTAGCTATCATGTATGTAATGGGAGCTCTTGGACCAGCCGCTGGATATCTGCTGGGTGGGATTCTGATCGGATTCTATGTTGACCCCGGTACCATTGTCAATATTGACCAGAGTGACCCACGGTTTGTAGGAAACTGGTGAGGAAAATCTTCTCTCATTTAATGTTTATGAGTTAACATCCAGTAAACCCAACAGCATTGTAACCCTCTCTCTGTCTGGCTCTCTTTCACAGGTGGAGTGGGTTTCTCCTGTGTGCCGTGGCAATGTTGTTGGTGATCTTCCCCATGTTTTCCTTCCCTAAAAAACTTCCACCACGGCACAAGAAGAGTAAAAGACATGTAAAAAAGGGTGTAGGCGATGTCTCCAGCGATGATGAGATGATGAAGGAAAAGAGCCAGGCTGTCTCATCCTCCATGGGTTTTGGCAAAAATATCAAAGGTGAAACTTAATATCAAATCTAAAATATGATTCGGTCCAGATCAGATCTAAAAACTCTTTACCATCTTGCTAGAAATCTTTAAAATCTACATCTCTGGAATTTACATGAGCAGATAGTCAGTAGTTTGAACCGCTCACAACACTCTTTTGGTCATCTTTCAAGAATCGTTTTTTATAAAAGGCTAGCAAGTTGGACACGGTAGTTTTATTTTATTTCATTTATTCATTTAATTTCCATATTTTTATTTAAAACAATATCCCTTTATCTTGGTGGCCATGAGCTGTCTGTTTGTTTTTTATCTAGAATTTATATTATTTATTTCTGTTATTAGCCGTGTTATTTTTGTATTATTTATATACTTATATTAGTTTTTGTTTTTATCTGTATTTATATTTTTATTTCATTTTTCTTAATTTCAGTACTTCAGATTTACTTGAGTCATATTTAGATATTTAATTGTTTTTATATCAAATACGTATATTTTATTTTGTTTCAGCTTTATTTCAGTTAACTGAATACTAAAATTCAATTGATAAATCTGTGTTGTTCCTCTCTGTCTGTTTCTCTCCAGATTTGCCAAAAGCAGCAGTGCGTATATTGAGTAACGTGACGTTTTTATTCGTGAGTTTGTCATATACGGCGGAATGTGCCATTGTCACAGCCTTCATCACTTTCATTCCCAAATTTATTGAATCTCAATTTGGTGTTCCAGCATCTAATGCCAGTATATACACAGGTACAGCACCAACAAACACACACACACATGTTTGTTTTTATGAAAAGTGGGGACATCCCATAGGCGCAATGGTTTTTATGATGTATAAACTGTATATTCTATGGCCCTACACCAACCCTACACCTAACCCTAACCCTCACAGGAAACTTTGTGCATTTTTACTTTTTCAAAGAAACAAATTCTGTATGATTTATAAGCGTTTTGAAAAATGGGGTCATGGGTTATGTCCTCATAAGTCACCCTCTCCTTGTAATACCTGTGCCATACCCATGTCATTATACAGAGTTGTTTCCTGATATGTCACGAAAACAAGAGCGCACACACAACACACACACAAACATATGTCGATCTGATCTCAGTACTCACTATGGGTGTCTGTTATTTGTGTGTGCAGGTCTGATCATCGTACCCAGTGCAGGTGTTGGTATTGTTTTAGGTGGGTACATCATTAAGAAACTAAAGTTGGGTGAAAGAGAAGCAGCAAAGCTGGCCATGATCTCCAGCGGTGTATCTTTGCTATGCTTTTCCACTCTCTTCATTGTTGGCTGCGAGAGCATCAACCTAGGTGGAATCAATATCCCTTACACCACCGGGTAATGGAGAAAACCATCTAGAGATGCACATAAATATCGCTTGCAAACATGAGCTGCACTGAATGATGTTCGATCTGTTTTTTGCAGGCCAACTCTGACTCTGTCTCACCGAAACTTGACAGGAAGCTGTAACGTCAACTGTGGCTGTAGGATTCATGAATATGCACCTGTCTGTGGCTCTGATGGCATTACTTACTTTAACCCGTGTCTGGCTGGCTGCAGCAACATCGCCAACCAAACCTCAGGAGTGAGTCATTTTTAACCAAGGGTTTTTAAAACAAGGGCTTGTAGTCAAGTGAAATGTAGATCAAGAGTGAATCCAGGGCTTGACAAAACCATGTTGGGTTTTACTTTGCTGTATTGACCGACTGATTGCATGTTCTCGTACTTTAAAATGAATGCTGCTGAACTTTTTTAAATAATGTAATCATAATTTTTTGTAAAATAAGCCTAATGTTACATTATGTTGCTGAAGGGGCCAGGAACCCCTTTAGATAGGGCTGTGCAAAAAATCAAATGCGATTTTCATGCGCATCTCATCAGTAAAGATGCTCCTGTGATTATAAGTATATCTCCAGCACGTGCGTTCAGATCAGGGTTGCCAGGTTTTTACAACAAATCCTGCCCAGTTGCTTCTTAAAACTAGTCCAATACTAGTCAAATCGCGTTTCCAGGAGGTTCCCTGATAAAAATTGCTTCCCGGGGTTAAAATATACATTTTTTGGAAGGGTTGCCCTGGTAAAATTCGCATTTTAGGGGTGAAATATCAATTTGTTTGTATTGGGGTTGCTTCAAACCGTGGACATGAAAAACAACCACAGACTTGGCAACATTTTCTTGGCCAGGCTGTTTTAAAACGAAAACACAGTAGTGTAAACGGGGCCTTAGATGCAATTGGAACCTTTTTTTCGGATTCCCTTTTTTGTGTTTCACCTTTGACTTTGTTTAAATGGTTTATTAAACTGTTGTAAATTTACATTTATTAGTTTGGTAGACGCTTTTACAGTGGAGGAATACAACAAGTGATGTTGTATCAGTGTTGATCACTGCATGCGATGATGCATAAGATGACAATAGTCACCGAGAAGTGCCTGTTGTACAAGGTTTCAGTCATCGCTCAAAATGCTATGACAGGAGGATAATAAGAGAACAGAAAAAGTGAAAGCATAGGATTTTTTTTACAATTAATTAATTATTATTATTATTATTGGAGTTAATTCGGAGACAGTTAGAGTTTCAGTTGTTTCTTGAAGATTGTGAAGGATTTGGCTGTTCGGATGGAGTTAGGTAGGTCATTCCACCAACAGGGTATGGTGAAAGAAAGCATCCTTGAGACTGATTTTGTGACTCTCTGCGATGGGACCTCGAGCCACTGCTCATTTACTGACCGTGGGCTTCTGGAGGGGATGCGGATGCACAGGAAAGAGCGGAGGAAGGAGGGTCTGGAGCCTGTGGCAGTTCTGTAGGCAAGCACCAATGTCTTGAACTTGATGCGAGCCACGACTGGAAGCCAGTGCAGAGAGATTAGAAGCGGTGTGGCATATGCTGTCTTGGGCTCATTGAAAACAAGACATGTTGCTACATTCTGAATCATTTACAGAGGTCTGATTGTACACGTTGGAAGTCCAACCAGAAGAGCATTGCAATAGTCCAACCTAGAATAAACAAGGGCCTTGATGAGAAGCTGTGTTGCATGCTCTGTTAGGAAGGGTCTGATTTTCCTGATGTTTTGTAGTGCAAACCTGCGTGATCGTGCTGTTTTTGCAATGTGATCTTTAAAGGTCAGCTGATCATCAAGGATCACCCCAAGATTCCTGGCTGAACTCGATGGGATTATCGTTGATGAGCCCAGTTGGATGGTAAACTGGTGCTGTACTGGTGGGGTGACTGGGAAGATGAGAAGAAAGCATGTATTAAAAGTTTAACAAAAATAAAAATTTTAGGGTTATATGAAATTCATTTTATTTTTCTCAAATCAAGTGTACCTTCTGGTCATTTGATTTTCTGCTCAAAAAGAAATAAATAGAATGGTCTGATTTTTAATGAAACCATTATGTGGGCAGCTCTGCTAATTTTACCCTACTCGTTTTATTCTAAGCCTAAGAAAAACCTCACAGGTAACATATTTTAATTCACTGTTACAAATGACAGCAATTGAAGCTATACATCCTGAACAGAGTGCAAGTAGTACTGCACTTCTCTGGTCAACGGAGGTGCTGGCATGATCCTGATCAGAAGATTGGGGTCAAAAGGGGCGTTTCATGGCTACCCACACATTCGAAACAAATATTAAAGCATAATAAAAAAATGTTTACTCATGAACAAAAATACGAAAAATCTAGCCTAATTTGAGTTTTTCTATTTCTTTTACAAAAAATTAAAACCATTGAACCATTTCTCATTTCTTTTTATTTTCTCTTCTTCTTTCTAGAAAATCGAGTGACCAGAACGTACACAGACCCCAAATTCAGCGTTTTCTGTTTAAATTTTTACTGGATTCAGTTGTAAAGGTTTAATTAAATTTAAACATTTAAAAATCATGCCTATACAATGTAAGTCATGAAACATAATAATTTATTTATATATATATATATATTTTTTTTTTTTAATCTTAGGGCCCTATGAAATGTTGCTGTTGTATTTTCTTTGGGTTTTTTCTGTGTCCTTTTAATTTTTCTGAATTTATGATTTAATGCAGATTCATCAGTAGTTTGGACAAACAAAGTGCCATTTTATTCATCCAGGATGTGCCAAATTCTATGACATTCCGCGTTATACAGTAAATTACATTTTTATGACTAAATACGGCAATTCAGTACACATACTCCTTATTGCAAAAATCAAAGGTCCTAAATACATTATCAGACCCCCGTCTTTGAGTTTTGGATCCCAGACCCCACTTTGATGGTAGCCTAGATATTTATATGAAGAAAAAAAAAAATTTTGTCGAGACATTGTGTCAGTCAGTATGGTTTCCAGTTTCCATGTATATCATAATGTGCATATTTCTCGTTCTCAGATCAGAAACTATTCGGACTGCGCATGCGTTCAGAGCAGACAGGTGATCACTCCGTCAGGAGGAAACCACGAGCTGCAGGTGGTGATTGTGAAGACGTACCTGAACGAGAACGGTTACGCACTTGCAGGAAAGTGTGAGCGGACATGTGGAACGCTCATCACCTTCCTCATCTTTCTCTTCATCGTCACTCTCATAACCGCCTGTGGCCAGCCGTCCGTCATCATCGTGACGCTCAGGTCTGCCTCTCTCCATGTACTCAGGTATCATCTCTTTTTACCTCTTTGTTTTGCTCATCACGGTTATTTCCTGAGCAGGTCTGTGGAGGAAGAGGACAGGCCGTTTGCTCTGGGAATGCAGTTTGTTCTTCTCAGGACTCTTGGTAGGATTGGACAGATTTTATTGAATTCATCTTTTATTTTTTTGACGGTCCACTAAACTTTCTTTTTGTCTCTTCAGCCTACATCCCCACTCCTATCTATTTTGGAGCTGTGATTGACACCACCTGTATGCTGTGGCAGCAGGATTGTGGTTTCCATGGGTCCTGCTGGGAGTACGATGTCACTTCCCTCCGTTTTGTTTACTTTGGGCTGGCGGCGAGCTTGAAGTTCCTGGGCTTCCTGTTCATTTTCCTCACCTGGTATTCGCTGAAGCAGTGCGAGGAGCAGACCCACACACACACACTTTCCCCGCTTGACACGGTGAGCCACCTCATCTGTCACGCTGGAGGTCACAAAGGCCACGCCCGCACACGCTCCTGTCCTGTTTTCCTGCCACGCCCACCAGAACACCCTCATGCTGCCATGACAACTGGACACGCCCTTAGCCGTGGTAACAGTTGCCCTGGCAATGGCCTGAAAGCAATAACGCCCCCCATACGGTCACTTGAAAAAGTGGCGGTGTGAGGATTGCAGCCATGCGCACACACACACACACACTTGTTCATATGCATGCAAACATCATACAATTATGAGGGCCGATTATGTAAATGGAAACGTACCACACCGCTTATAGCAATTGCTGGGGCCTTTTTTTTTTTTTCTTTTTTTTTTAACACACACACATACTCCATAGACACATTACCGCTGAATTTGTGTGAAGCACTGATTAGTAATAAAACTTCTTTGACACAATACCTCAACAGGACAAATACCTCTGTTCAACATCACATACAAATGCAAACATACGCTAACACATATTACATGGTCATCTCATCTAGTTACCCATATTATTAGTTGTGCACATACTATTTTGCTTCTCCTGTACAGCAGACAGATATTTGTACTTGTTTACCTCATTGATTCATCCATTCATTTTTTAACAGTGATAGGAAAGAGACTGCAAAATTGCCTATGTTCCATTGCATTGACTCCTTCTGAATCTCATTAACTACTTCCAAACGTCAAACCCCTCCCCTAAAACAGATTCTCTTCCCATGCCCAGAGTGTAAACTCCTCCCTCTGCAAAACAACCCCGATGCCAACCATTTTTTCCACACCCATACTATAAACTCCTCCCACAGTTCGATCCTTTGGTGTGTTTGACTTAAAGCAACACTGTGCAGATTGATCTGTGAATGACATCAAAGTACCACGAGAGCTATAGAGAACAGACGGCTACCTATGCTTTGAAATCACTCTTATGGTACTTTGATGTCATTCACAGATCGTTCTGAACAGCGCCGCTTCAAGTCAAACACACCTTTAGGCTTGTTCAAGATGCATCGGTGCTGTTCAGACCAACCGGCGTATGACATCAAACTCCCGCAAGTGTTATTCGAGCGTAGACGACTCTCATCTCATCTCAAGCATCTCAAATAAGCCTTTTATCATGTTGGTCCCTCCCAAACTTTAATCCCCTCCCTTAAACAACCTCCCCACCAACTCTTTTGGCCACACCCAGACTGCAGACTCCTCCAACAGTACTGACCACTCCAGAATCATAATAGCCCCTCCCAAACTTTAAAAACCCCTCCCCTAAAACAGCCTCTCTACTGACTATATTGACCACTTCTGGAGTGTAGGCTCCCCCCATAGTACCGACCCCACATAAGCTGTGGCCCCTCCCAACTTCAAACTCCTCCCCTAAAACAACCTCCCTGCCAACAATTGAAGTCACACCCACAATGTAAGCTGCTGTACTGACTCCTCCTGAACTGTTTTGCAACAGTTGGTAAAGTGCACACATCTGTTAAGCTCTCTGTTTCTCTTTTTTTTTCTGTAACGTCTGACCTTTTTTCTATCATATCAGTATTTGAAATGTTTCCTTTTGTTGGTTTTGATCGCAAACAGTTATCTTAGTAAATAACAAACACAAAAATAACACATATACTATATAGGAGACAAGTCATCTCATGTTCACACACATCATGTATACTCCTGAAGACATGCTCTTTCGTCCTTGTAGATGGCGTTCTGTTTGCGCTGACATTGAGCCAGTATTAGTGGTGTTGATGGCAATGCAATTGACGACTGTCAACACCAGTTCCGAGCAGAAATCTGCTTAACTCCTGATCGTTTTCAGTAGAAACAGAGCAGAATACACACAAGTACTGAACCACTGCTGAGGAAACTGTGTGTTTCATTTGCCTCTCCCTCTTTTCCCAACCCTTCTTATGTTACTGTGCACTGTTTGCGAACAGAAGACACATTGATACAATTATTTATTTCAAATTACTTGAAGGTTTGGCTAATCAGAGGCAAACCTGTAGAAAATCTATATTAATTGTTTTAGTTTACTTATACATGATTTGTGTCAATAAAATCCCCAAATAAAATTATTTTAATTTTGTGCTGTGATTTTTGTGTGATTTGAAATGTTGATTTAACCAGTCTGTGCTGAATATAACAAAGTGCATTAATTTGATGTCATCATTAAGGCAGTTTGGTAAACCAAAGTTTGGAAAATTATCAATGCACTTGAATGCTTGGCACTTAGCTAATTGTTATCCTATAGAACCAAACATGCAATTAACGTAGTTTAAAATTAAGTATTTGTGACCCTGGAGCATAAAACCAGTCGTTTGGGTATATTTTAAGCAATAGCTAAAAAAAATAAACATTGTATGGGTCAAAATTATAAATTTTTCTTTTATGCCAAAAAACATTAGGATATTAAAGAAAGATCATGTTCCATTAATATATTTTGTAAATTTCCTACCATAAATATATCAAAACATAATTTTTGATTAGTAATATGCATTGTTAAGAATTCATTTGGACAATTTAAAGGCAGATTTTCTCAGTATTTTTTTTTTTTTTTTTTGCACCCTCAAATTCCAGATTTTCAAATAGTTGTATCTCAGCCAAATATTGTCCAATCCTAATAAACCAATTTACTTTGCTTTTATGTGACGTATAAATCGCAATTTAAAGAAAATTGCCCTTATGGCTGGTTTGTGATCCAGGGTAACATTTGTTTAGTGTCAAGTCTGGAGTCTGAAAAAAATCTTTCTCTGAAATCACTTTATAACATGTTTAAATAGTTGACAACCAGAACATCTATCTTAAGTTTTATCATTTATTTTCCAACAAACGTATTTTTGTAAAATGTTTTACCTAAAAACCGCACTTGTGTTATCTTTGAAATGAGTGTGACTATGGTTCTGCAGGTCTAGTGGCTCCTCCCTCCACCAGGTGACGCTGTGAACTCGTCAGCGCGGGACCACGTGTGTTGCTTTTCTTGACATACGTCCGCTACGCTTTTCGGCCCTTCCGCGTGCTCTGTAGAGTCGCGTGCGCCGCAATCATGGCTCTGTACAACTTTAAAAAGATTATGGTGGTTCCCACCGCTAAGGTAGGAAAATGACAGGGTGTTTTACTCACATGTGTGGTCAAACGTTATAGAGAGTATTGTTGGTGGTGTTTATAACGGACATTGACAGTATGTTGATTGTGTTGTACACGTGTGCGCGCGGGGTTGAGCCATTTAACTATCATGTGTTGTAATTTTACTGTAATTTTTTTACTGGCATCATATTTTAAAATGAACAAGCATAAACATAAAACACCTGAAGAGAGATGAAGACCTTTTGATTAATTGACTAATTTTATAATTGTACCAGGACCTCATGGAAAACCTTTATTTTAAAAAATTTTCATTCATGGAAAATGCACATAGAGTGGAAATTTAGAGAATAGGCCTATGTTTTTCTAGTTGCACTTCAGTTTAAAATGGATTTTTGTCAAGTGCAATTTTTATAAAAACCGTTTAACAGCATGTTTATTATATAAATCTTGTATAAAAGAAAATTAAGAATCATTAATGCTGGAATAATCATGTCATGGAAAATAATTTTCTCCACATATCAGTGAATCCTGGTGTTTGTTTTTTGTTTTTTTTATTATTAATTTTTTTTTAACAAATGTATTTATTTGTCTTATTTTCTTCCTGCAGGATTTCATAGATCTGACTTTATCCAAAACCCAGCGAAAAACTCCCACTGTTATACACAAACACTACCAGATCCACCGAATAAGACATTTCTATATGCGCAAAGTCAAATTCACCCAGCAGAACTACCATGATCGGCTGTCACAGATCCTCACCGACTTTCCAAAACTGGATGTAAGTATCACACAAACTTCACAACACACACAGGACAAAGGTTATATGTGTTCATCCTCCTTAATCACCCCGTATTTAATAGATTAATGACTTCCCATATGTGTGTTTCAGGACATTCACCCCTTCTACGCTGATCTGATGAATGTGCTATATGATAAAGATCATTATAAACTGGCTTTGGGTCAGATCAACATCGCTAAAAACCTTATTGACAAGTGAGTCCGTTGAGTTATCAACATCATGCACGTTATTTTTAGCATTCATTTGTGGTTGGTTTAATTAAGTTTTTTTTTTTTTTTTTTTTCATCTCATCTGTGTGTATTTGCAATTCATTTAACTGAGTAAAACTGATTGTCTGTGCATTCATAGTGTTGCTAAAGATTATGTGCGGCTGATGAAATATGGAGACTCGCTGTATCGTTGCAAGCAGCTGAAACGAGCCGCGCTGGGTCGCATGTGCACCATCTTAAAGCGACAGAAACAGAGTCTGGAGTATTTAGAACAAGGTACAAACACATCCACAGATACTTTCCAACATAAGACAATTTTCCGGCTAGATTATATTGTACAGATACTGAATCATTGAACTTAAATTCTTATACTGTAGTGCTCAAACATTTGGGGTCTGTTAGAATTTAAAAAAAAAAAATCAACACTTGAATTATATACTTCTAAAGGAATATTTGACTTCTTTGTTCAAAGCATAAATGTACAAAAAAAAATCATTTTATATGCACATTATAAATGAATATTTATTTCATCACAGTGCGGCAGCATCTCTCCCGTTTACCCTCTATTGACCCCAACACCAGAACCCTCCTGCTGTGTGGTTACCCCAACGTCGGCAAGTCCAGCTTTATCAACAAGGTTTGTTTGTGCATGTGACTGAAGGTTAAATGTCAAGTGTGTGCTCTGTTTTTAATATAAAGTTTTAATGGAGGATGTGTGTACAGGTGACCCGTGCTGATGTTGAGGTCCAGCCGTACGCCTTCACTACCAAATCTTTGTTCGTGGGTCATATGGATTACAGATACTTGCGCTGGCAGGTGAGTGTTTGAAAAGTGCATGGTTTTCAGACAATATTCAACTTAATTAAAAAATGATGTTATACCTGATAATTATGGCTGTGTGTTTTTAGGTGGTTGATACCCCAGGTATTCTGGATCATCCTCTCGAAGAAAGGAATACCATAGAAATGCAGGCCATCACCGCTCTGGCTCACCTGCGTGCTGCTGTCCTCTATGTCATGGATGTGTCAGAGCAGTGCGGACACACGCTCGCACAACAACTAGAGCTCTTCAACAATATACGGCCGCTGTTTGCCAACAAGGTAGGCACACATATAAAGATCTCAATTTAAAAGCAGTGAAACCAAATATAGTTTTGTTGTGCTGAAGGATGGCAATGATGATTATTTATGTGATGCAGCCTCTGATCGTGATGGCCAATAAGTGTGACGTGAAGAAGATCAGTGAACTCTCAGAGGAGAATCAGGTAACTGAGATTCTAAATCTGATTCAGTTCCTGGAGCTGAGTGAAATTTAAAGGGGTTCTGACTGTTAGTGTGTTTAGACTCTCCCATTAACTCATAGTGAACACATCTGTTTAGTTTCAAAATGTAAAAAGAAAAAAAGTAGGTCCAGGTTTATGCATTATATTCATAGGAGTCTTTTTATTTGACAGTCTAATAATCATGAAAAACATGCATCAAGGTTTCCACTGTTTTCAACATTGAAGATCATAAGAAATATTTGAGCGCCAAATCATCATCATAGAAGTATGATTTCTGAAGGATCATGTGACTGTAAAAAATTCAGCCTTGCATCACAGGAATATATATATTTTTTAAATATATTAAAACAAAATATATTTTAAATTGTAATATGTTTAAACCTGTTTTACTGCTTTTGTCTTGGTAAGCATTAGAGACTTCTTCCAAACACACTTTAATTATTTTATGGTGCTTTTTGTTCTTTTATGAACTTAGTGTGAAGATTCACTTTTTGTTTAACAAAGTAACCACACACAGATTTGGAGGCAGTTTTCAGTTCCAATTAAACAGAAGTTTTATAATCTCCAGTTTTCATCTTCCTAGCTTCATAATCTTACTATTTCATAATTTGACTAAAATGTTAATTTAATCTCAAACCGTTGCGAGGATGATAGTAGAAATCATGAGAGAATGGTTAGCTGCAGCTGGTCGAAGCTTTCTGCGGTGACACTGAAACTGAGCTCTATGTGTGAATGTAGAAAGTCTTTACGGATCTTACTGCTGAGGGGATCCTAGTGATTGAGACCAGCTCTCTGACGGAAGAGGGAGTGATGCAGGTGAAGGCGGAGGTAAGATCACATCCACTCACTCACAAATGCTCACTGAAATCAGCCTATTCGTTTCATGTTCCCATTTCGAGAGTAAGAGTGTTGTAAGCTGATGTAGATTGGTGGTTTGCAGGCATGTGATCGGCTGCTGGCTCACCGTGTGGACACAAAGATGAAAACCAAGAAGGTCCATGATGTTTTGAACCGACTCCATCTGGCAATACCCACCAAGAGAGATCAGAAGGTACATGCTCTTCACACTTCTTAGATCAGTGTCTGCTTGGTAATAAGCATATTTCTTTACAACTGCTTCTTGCAAATTTGCATTTGTAAAAGGTTTTGATTTGGTTTGTGCAGGAAAGGCCACCATTTATTCCCGAGGGGGCTCTGCTCCGTAAAAAGGCTATGGAAACAAATGCTCCCAAACGCAAACTGGAGAGAGACCTGGAGGCCGAGCTGGGAGATGATTACATACTGGATCTACAGAGTAAGATATAAACACACACACACACACATCTACACACACATACACTTCCAGACGTGTCTAAAAATGTTGTCTTGTGTATTCAGAATACTGGGACTTGATGAATCCAGAAGAGAAGGAGGATAAGATTCCTGAGATTTGGGAGGGTCACAATATTGCAGATTACATTGACCCAGAGATCATGAAGGTATGAAACAAAAATGCATTAGATATTTCTTTCCAGTACTGTAATCCAAAAAACTCCCTCCTGAATTTCAGATTAGTGGTTGCTCATATGGATTTTTTTTTTTTCAAAATTGACCCTTTGTGTCCTCTGTATTGAATATTTGGTTACATCCTTGTTTCAGATGATGTTTTGAATTTCTGTCCCTTCTCTCGTTCTCAGAGGCTGGAGGATTTGGAGCAGGAAGAGGAGCTGCGTGAGAAGGCCGGAGAGTACGAATCTGAGGAGGAGAGTGAAGATGAAGAGATGAATGAAATCCGGCAGCTCGCCAGTCAGATTCGCGAGAAACGGAAACTGAAGATTCTCGCATCTAAAGAGAAAGACACACAGGGATCCAGAATGCCCCGCACAGCCAAGAAGGTCAGTCTTTCTGTCCAGCAGTCTTATTCTTATATATGTTTTATATCAGATATTACTTGCATATTTTAGGTTAAGTCACTTCAGAAACCCATATTTTTATTAACACTTGGTAACACTATTTTGTTAACCTTGTTACACATTACATGTACTTACTGTAGTAATAAAGAATGCATAATTGCATGCAACTAATAGATGGTTAAAGATGGATTGATTGGTATACGTGGTGCAGGTGGAGAGAGCGACCCTGGAGAAGGAGATGGCTGATCTGGGTTTGGACATGACCGATAAAGATGATGTAAGAAGTTTCTGGCGTGGATTTTTCTCTTAAGATTTTCCATGTTTCTTAAACTGTATTGGTAACACGCTTGATTAATTTCTGGTCCTTCTAGAGCCATTATGCTCGGAGATCTCGCTCTCTGGTCCGAAAGAGGAAGAGGGAAGTGTCTGCACCACCGACATCGCGCACTCGCAGTCAGAGTGCCTCGAGACCACCAAGGGACCAATCAGGAGTCAGAGATGCCAAGGTAGTGTCTGTTACCTTAAAAAATCATATTCTGAAATCAATATTATAGATAGTCTTATAAATATAATGGATATCAACATAAATTAATTTTCAAGACAAATATGAAGTGAATTTAGGAAAGGTAGTCAGTCATATAGCAGATTATAGAGATTTTGTTTATTAATGACTAGTAATTTAACATTGATAAATTGTTATAACTGCATGACTAACACAATACCTGCAAAATAGCAAGCCATTTTTAACTTGTTATAAATGCCTAATAAGTATATTTATTTACTCAAAATCAGATTCCTGACTTATTTCATAATGTCCGTATGTCTTATTTGTCCCAGATGTTGAAGAAGGTAAAGACCATGATGAAGAGCTCGCAGAAAGACATGAACAGGCAGGGAAGGAAGGGTGAATCTGATCGACATGTGTTTGATGACAAACCTAAACATCTCTTTTCTGGGAAGAGGAAGTCTGGCAGCACCAGCCGCAGATAAATGCAGCCTTATTCACTCACTTCTGTCTAA
This sequence comes from Carassius auratus, assembly GCF_003368295.1. Lineage (NCBI taxonomy): Eukaryota > Metazoa > Chordata > Actinopteri > Cypriniformes > Cyprinidae > Carassius > Carassius auratus. Next base: position 21,880,934 of record NC_039244.1, on the reverse strand, counting down.
TGTACTCATACCTGTCCTTATGCTATAATAAATATTTGTTATATTCTGTACTTTTAGTAGTTTTTCTGATACAGATGATAATACACCTGTAACCATGATAGAATTAGTTTTTGAAATGTATGTTAATTGCATAATTAGACATTTATTCTATCATGCAGAATGATATTGAAATGTACAGGATCATGATTTTGAACTCCTTACTTGCAAGATAAATTATCTAAAGCTGTTGTTTCCAGTGGGAGTCAAATAAACCACCCAAAGTACTGAACCTGAAATTCATGTGTGAAACCCTCAATTAAATTTGAGTCGTGTTAGGCTTGTGATGTTTGTTTTTCTGTGTGGGGGGTCCAGAACATATGTACATCTAACCAATGTACTTGGATTAAGATTTCTGTATATATTTCTAATGTATTTAAGCAAATCTCAGAGCATGAAGGAAGTTACTGTATATCAGAAACCGCAGCAATAGTGATTCATTGCGTATGTCAAAAACAGGAACGCTTTTCAGGAGGTTAAATTAAGCATTTAGATCATGTTTTTTTTTTTTACTCTATCTTTGTCCTAGTTACCTGTGAATTCAGTTATCAGACATTTAATTGGCAATAATTATATTGCCACTTTATGATGTTTTAGCTTGAACATCACCTAAATAGGCCACCTGACTTTTATTTTGGCAAAACACCTGAACGAAGCCCCCCGGAAACGACATCAGCCTCCACTTGCAACAGTGTCAAAGCGTTCAGACCGAAAATCAAAACAAAACAGGATAGCCTTGCTTTACGTACAACGAACTCCGTAATTACACTAAACAATTATTGCAACAACGCACACGATTTCCCACGGGACCTACAGGCGGCCCAAACGCGAAGAATGGCGAATTACCGGGCGTTTCACACCCAGCTCGCGACCATCATGGAGACTCTGACTCGCGCGGCGGTGGCAGAAATCTGCGAGCTTGTGGACGACGGTTACGCCGTTTTACACATCGAGATCTCACGCCACCAGAAAGAAAACGATGAACTCCGACGGAAACTGCAGCTCATAGAGTCCATCGTTGCGGCGCGGGGGTACAGCGACGAGAAAACTGTAGCGCGAGACGGTCGGTGCGATAGTAATGCTCGCGAATCGCTAGTGGGCAGAAAAACGCCCGGAGGCGGCGAGTCCAGCAGCCGCGGCACAGTGGCAGAGGTTAGATGACCAGTTGTTTTGGGTATTTTGTGATTATAGTGCAAGAAAATAATGTGTGTCTGTATGCAAAAGCAATTATTATTTGTTTATGGTCGGATTCCAGACGTTTGAGATTCGTGAAGAAGAAGATTTGATAGAAATGCAGATCAAAGAGGAAGGTCTCGAGCAGCCGCCGCTGGGAGGTGAGGTGCCTCGGGTCATTCCTGTTGTACACTACCAACTTACTAATTTAAAAAAAATATATGTATATATATTAATATGCTTGTGTTGTAATTCGAGGAAATAAAATGCTTCACCAGACTTGTGGCAAAGCACACAACTGCAATTAAATGCAAACAAATGTCACGGTTCAGCACAATGAATATAGATTATACTTAACCTCAATTTCAGCTATAAAGCAGTTCTTCAGAAGACAATATTTTAATTATTCAGGTCTATTTTGATTCAGTTCATCAATGTGTCAGTTTGTGAATCATGAAATGACGTCAGATTTATCTCTCCATCCATCCGATGCATCTGTGCAGAAGACAAAAGTGTCATTCAACTCAAATCAGCAGAGTGTTGATTCTGTTCAGTTCAATAAAAGTGCAGATGCTGCTGACTTCATCAATTATGAAACAACCTCAGTTTCTTCTACAGTAGAGTTTGCTTTATTGTTCAGGTCAGTTCAGTTCAGGTTTTTCAGTGTCAGTACACTTATGTCATTATTCTGCTCAATTTTTTTTTTATCTGATAGTTTCAGTACAGTTAGACTGATAACATTTTCTGAATAATAATTGTCTTTAAGTTCCAATTGACCAAGCCGAAGGTGACACATATGCATGCATATTACCTTGCAAACTAAAAGAATGCGTATTCCTTTTTTTAAATATAATATATATATTCAATGGCAAGTGTTACTTTAATTTTTCAGTAATTCATACTTGCCTTTTTTACAACTTTTATAGTAAGATTAAATATTGTTTAGTAAAATATATTTTTGCATGTGGTGAAGCAACCAATTAAGTTTTATAACTTGTTTACATTATATATATATATATATATATATATTTATATATATATATATAATATATATATATATATATATATATATATATATATATATATATATATATATATGTAAACAAGTTATAAAACTTAATTGGTGAAATACATATATATATAATTTTTTTTTTTTTTTGCTGTCAACCAAAATGTTCAAATTGATCCAAAATATAAGTACATCTGAGGGGACATGAAAATATACTGCATACTAGGAATGTTCATAACTAACCCTTTAAAATGAGTTCATACTGTGTGTGCTTCTCAGCAGATGATGATGACGATGATGATGAAGGTGAAAGTGTTTCTGCAGTAACTCACGACTCTCCGAAACCAGATGTTGCCGAACTTTCGGGACAGGATTCTCACACACTCTCACACTCCCCTGACCATGACACACACTCTCACACTCTCACGTTTGCAGACACACACTCCGGCGCTGATGAGTCCCAGCACTCCAGTGTCGACTTAACTGCTTCAGATAATGCTTCCTTCTCCCTGGCGCAAACCTCGTCGGATACCCGCGCTTCCCAAGTCCACCGAGTGTTTCATGAAGACTTGTGCATGAAGGCTGATATGGATCAGGTATCCGATTGGGCCACACACTCTGTCCGTAACACAATGTCACACTTGCAGACCTCTCCACAGAGGGTTGGCGGGTCAGACTCTCTCATATCCCATAATTCTCCATTGTTTGCTGCACAGCGGCTCGTTGCTCTGGGTAACGTCTCAGGGTTGGGTCTCTATGGCCGGTTGGGTGCTCTACGGACAGGTGAAGCAGGCAAGCGACACTTCATCTGCTCGATCTGTGGGAAGAGTTTCACCACATCGCAGAGTTTGGAAACACACATGCGCATTCACACTGGAGAACGGCCGTACCGCTGTGAGCAGTGCGGGAAGCGCTTCACGCAGTCCGGGCACCTCACTGCTCACCAGACTGTCCACACCGGAGAAAGACCGTACGAATGCACCCGCTGTGGAAAACGATTCGCTGGGAAACAGTACCTCCGCATACACACCAAGAAACACCACCCTGACTTGCACGCGCTCTCTCATTTACAGACCCACACACAGCAGGACACGTTACCCTGAAAAGATACACATGCTCAGAGTGCAGGACACCACTTTTAATGTGTTAGTAGTCTATTTTATATATTCTGTTGTTGTTTGCAAGTGTCCTGCAACCACTGAGAGTTTAAAATAAGACATTCAGCCAGTTCCAAGTCTACTGTTGCAGTATTCAGACATTTAAACTTTAAACAGGTCATTCTGCCAAATCTAAAGCAGTGACATGCATTACACGTTATGTATACATACTGCAGGGAGACCATGTGGAAGCCAACATTAGAGTACATTAAGACTCTGATACCTTCAACATGAAATACTCACTATACTTACTGACCTGAATAGCAGATGTACCTAAAATGTACAGTATGTGTTGTTCAAAGAGATTGATCTAAATTAGATATTATTATAGATTATACATTTATATTTGTTGCTAGTCACAGCAGAAACACTTAACTGGATTTGTCAGTGTTGTATTCAATAGAAGTAAACAGTTGAGTTTCAGACAGTTAATTGCATCTCTGAGTCTTTTATTTGTCTTGTCGAGATTGATTAGTTGGAAAAGAAACCGATAATTCTGTGTAAAATGACAGTATATTATTGTGATGTTACTGTGAGGGAAAATCCACAGTACTGATTCATCTTCAGTAATTTAACAAAGAATTATTTCAAAAATGACAGTGACAGCTGATACTCTATAAGTACTGATACGGATGAACAACAGGGAGTTAAGTCCTTTTGTTATCATGCCAGAATGAGCAACTGGAGGAACAAACTCCAGCACTGATCATTATATCCAAATACACACTCATCACCCGGTCCCTTCCTGCTGATGCTCTGAAATGACTCTGTACACACCACCACTCCACACACACACACTCTCTACACAACACCTGCTTCCAGTATCACTCTGTTCCCTTCAGAAAGTTTTATTTATTCATATTTGGATCCAAAGTGAGCCGATGAAAATAAACACATAATCTGTATATCAAGAAATACAAGATTTTCAATAATAAAACCACAACAACACAACAACAATGGTATATATATATATATATAACTGTTGAATATATATATATATATATATATATATATATATATATATATATATATATATATATATATATATATATATATATATATATATATATATATATATAACTGTCAAACTGTTGAAAGCTTGAATCTGATTGGCTGACAAATGTTCTAAGGTGTGCAATTATTTTCAGAGAAGCACACAGCAAAAGTAGTTTGTCTTGAGGTGTTTTAACCAGGGGCGCTGCACAATATCCTAGGCATTATGCATAGGCAGTCCTAATGGCTATAATAACACAATAAAATGTATACATACATACACATTTATACATTTTTACTTTATATACTTATATGTGCACACATCTTTAAAACTTTAAAACCAACATATCATTTTTCAAAACCTCTCACAATACTCCTCCCACAGACCATATTTCAGAAAACATTTGAATATCATTAATCAATTTGAAATATGTGTATTTATATGGCATTCACTTTTAAAAACTTTTTCTGCATTAACTGTACCTGTACCCACTAACTTTATTTATTTATTTATTTTTTTCTGACATATTCAAGACACATCCAACAAAAAGTTTAACATGCATTTTTCTTTTCTCTCTCATGAAATATTTGGGACCACCAATAAAATACTGATAAGAAAAATCTTTACTTATCTTACTTTACTAATCTATAACAATCGAGTGGCTCTTTAATCCCCTAAAAAGGATATTCCTTACCCACTGCTGGATTCAGGTCTGTTCATAGCTATGATACCATGAATAAGTCTGGTTTGCTGTACATTTCTCAATAGGAGGTTTGTACAGAGACCTCCAGAATCCTTTAAAGTCTGGCTCAAACACTTCTGTCCACCTTCTTGCTCATACTTGTTTTAGCATGTCTGATTGGTAAATTTAACAAAAGTGATAGTACAGCAGCTTTTTATTACTCGTCCACTGGCAACAGTCTGACCACAGTCTCACCTCGGTGTCCTCATAGCTGGCTCGGGGCCTGACAAAATAGGCGACACGTGGCATTCTACTCCTACATCCTCAGGAATTAATAATAATAATAATAACAACAACAACAAACACTTGGCATCGATAGTTTTTATTACCACTGTAGGTTTTTTTAATCTTCCTGTGGCAGACACCCATCAAAATTCATTTTTAAATAATTTAGCAAATATTATTTCCACAAACTTATTTACAGTTCCCACAGAGATATGTAGGGAACATTTTTCAACACACTGTTAATAAGAGGACATTAAATAACTATTGAGACCATGGCAAGGCTGCATTTTGCAATGAAGAGCAATGCAGCCAATGCTCCAAAGGTCACAATGAACATACTGAATGAAAAATAGAAAGCAGAAGTCTTTATTTCCTTTCTTTTAAATCGAATTTTTTGTCTAGGAGAGACAGTTAATGATCTCTTTTGTGATATTTCTATCCTGTGCATTCTGTTGATGTTGTTTTATTACCATCAAAATGTATTTGTGAGACATTGCAAAGACTAAACCATAGTTTCACATTATCTTCCATTTGATTGGCTTTCAATGTATATATGCATGGTTGCGTGGGTAGACATAGTTGTCCAGGACAAGGTCAGATGTTTTCTGGTGTACTTGCACATTGCCCTGACAAACACAATATTACCAGACTAACTAACAAACAGAAAAAGGCTAACAAACCAGGGTGAAAGTCCCTTTGAGCACTGTATTAAAGCATCTCTGTCAAAGCAGTCAATCTCATTGATGCAGCCATGCTTATGAACACATTATGGGGTGTTGTGGGCTCGGTAATGGGCCTGCTTTACACTGGGATACAAGTCATGGTGCCATGTCTTCCTCCAGCTCCTCTCTCCAATGATGTTATTTCAACTGATGTGGTAAGAGGCTTGAAAAGCCTTTTTTCCCCAAAGCCTTTAGATCATATGTGTGTGTGTTTTCTTATTCCAATAATTTACTTAAAACATTTTTTTCATGTTCAGTATATGGGCACTTGGCACTTTGTGGCAGCAGCTGCCTGGGATGAAGATGATCTTAAGTCCTTCAAGACCACCGACAGCTCTGTTCTTCACATTCAGAAAGGCACTAATGGCACCCTGACAGCGACCGAAGGCTATCGCGTGTGAGTGGAAAACTGCACACACACACTAGATTATACCTAATGTACCAAAAAAGATAGTAAAAAGAGCTATATACAATAAATATGTCTGATTTAAGAACCCCACAAAGTCTATCGATCTTTGTGCAGTCTTTTGATAAAGTAGTAAAAAACAAGTTCACACACAGAGACATTTGACTGTTATATACTATATGTGAGGTTTTCAAGAATATAAAATCTTTTTGTTTATCACAGTGGAGATAAGTGCCAGAAGAACACTTGGAGCTACTATATTTCATCTGTGACAGAACCTTTCCTGTTTAGAACCGGTAGGAACCGATGTACAATCTGATGAGTCTCAAACAGTAATTCAGCAATGACTATCCATGCTTTACACTTTATAATGGGTTAATATCAAGCAATATTATTATTATTAAATTAATAATCTTTATAATTATTTTTAGTTATTATTATTTTTTGTAAGGGATCTGCTCTCGCTTAACCTTCTTAAAGGGATAGTTCACCCAAAAATCTAAATTATGTCATTAATAACTCACCCTCATGTCGTTCCAAACCCGTAAGACCTCCGTTTATCTTTGGAACACAATTTAAGATATTTAAGATTTAGTCCGAGAGCTCTCAGTCCCTCCATTGAAACTGTGTGTACGGTCTACTGTCCATGTCCAGAAAGGTGAGAAAAACATCATCAAAGTAGTCCATGTGACATCAGAGGGTCAGTTAGAATTTTTTGAAGCATCGAAAATACATTGTGGTCCAAAAATAGCAAAAACTATGACTTGATTCAGCATTGTCTTCTCTTCCGTGTCTGTTGTGAGAGAGAGTTTAAAACAAATCAGTCTGGATATCTGGTTCGCGAACGAATCGTTCGATGTAACCGGATCTTTTTGAACCAGTTCACCAAATCGAACCGAATCGTTTTAAACGGTTCGCATCTCTAATACGCATTAATCCACAAATGACTTAAGCTGTTAACTTTTTTAATGTGGCTGACACTCCCACCGAGTTCAAACAAACCAATATCCCAGAGTAATTCATTTACTCAAACACTACACTACTAGTGATTCGTTCGCGAACCGGATATCACAAACTGCTTTGTTTTGAACTCTCTCACAACAGACACGGAAAAGAAGACAATGATAAATAAAGTCGTAGTTTTTGCTATTTTTGGACCAAAATGTATTTTCGATGCTTCAAAAAATTCTAACTGACCCTCTGATGTCACATGGACTACTTTGATGATGTTTTTCTTACCTTTCTGGACATGGACAGTAGACCGTACACACAGCTTCAATGGAGGGAATGAGAGCTCTCAGACTAAATCTAAAATATCATAAACTGTGTTCCGAAGATAAACGGGGGTCTTACGGGTTTGGAACGACACGAGGGTGAGTTATTAATAACATAATTTAGATTTTTGGGTGAACTAACCCTTTAATCACTTTCAATTTAATTTAATATTGCAACAGAGCAAACAACAATCAGACATTTCGACAGCAAGCCTTCTTCAGAGAATCAAGTTATTATTATTAAAAAAAAAAAAAAGATTTCTTGTGATTTCATTTGCTTTTTAAAATGTATCACTGTGTATGCAGATTTCGATGCTTTTGTGCTGATCTGGGATGGCAAGTTTGTAAACTGCCCTTCATGCATCATAATATTTCTTGTGGATGAAAACGAGGAAGCCAGTGCTCTGCTGTTTGGTCAGTATCAGTATGTTTGATCACTGTATTCTTTCACCTACATGATCAGAGCAGCATGTTAAACTGGACAGCAATGAAAAGATTTAATTCAATGTGCACCCACCCTGAAACCTTAAAGTAAATCTCTAATACTGTATGCGTGCCGCATGTAAAGTCACCAATGCAAAGTGATCTAGTTACACAGCAGACTTATATACATAATGAATGAATGTATTTCTGTCCCCCATCGCAGCTCGTAATGAAGTAACACCAGATGAAGTGATACAGGAATTTGAGTCAAAAATGGAGTGTGTTTTAATGGACGATGTAATAAAGGCACCTCTGAAAAAAGGTTTGTGTTTGACGCATTTGAATCTTGCTCAGAGACTGTGACTGCAATTCCACAGGATATGTAAAACGTGTTTATGATATCTGTATCATTTATTTTAGGTTATTGCAAACTTGATGAGGCTGCTTAAGACACAGGTGGTGAGTGCAAACACTGCGTTTCTACACAGTTTAAACTGAAAATGACATTGTTTTTATAGTTTATATTGCATCATTTCTCACTCCTAAAGGTCATGGGCAGATGCAGAGATCTACACACTGCAGATCTACAATAAATTACTGAATTGATAGAAATTAGGATTCACTGTTTTGGGTTTAGTGACTGACTGATTAAATAAAATCAATACTTCAATAAAACTATTTGTTTTGTGAGTTGAACTTTGATTACTGGTATTAATATCATTATCATGTTCCTGAGATGCTGAATTCAGATATCTCACAGATATGGAGATATCTGGAACAAATGTGTAAATTCAGTCCACCAATCAATGCAGGCCCATAACATTAAATGTTAATTACCGTATTTTCCGGACTTTAAGTCACACTTTTTTTATAGTTTGGCTGGTTCTGCGACTTATAGTCAGGTGCGACTTATTTATCAAAATTAATCTGACGTGAACCAAAAGAAATGAACTAAGAGAAAACATTACCGTCTCCAGCCGCGAGAGGGCGCTCTAATGCTGCTCAGTGCCCCTGTAGTCTATCAATGAGCAGCATAGAGCGCCCTCTCGCGGCTGGAGACGGTAATGTTTTCTCTTGGTTCTTGGTTCTAAATGAATGCGACTTATAGTCCGGTGCGACTTATAGTCCAAAAAATACGTGTACATTAGCAACAACAATCAACCACAGTGATTCTGATCAAGTAAGAATTTTAAAAACAACTAATATTAAAGAGCATCCTGGCTAAAGGAGAATGTGTTTGATTGAAGCAATAAACAAAAACTATTATATATAATGCTTTATTGGTGAAAATGGACAATTTATACATTTTCTTTCTTCAAAATACACTGTAAAACTAATAACCTTAAAATACACATTTGTTTTAAAGTCTATCACTCAAGTATTACTTTCTTACACAGCAAATGATGTTTGTGCAAATTACATAAATGCACTTCCTTTTAAGATTATATTTAACAGTGTATATACATGAACCACATCTCACATATAACTTTCACATGCAGTGGAATAATACATAATAACTTAGAATTACTTATAATTAACTTAACCAATAGGTGGCGTCATCAGCCCTTTAATACTACGGGTTTGCAAGAAATCCATTCAGATTCCTCTCCTTTAAAATTTCTGTGCTTGCCCACAAATAATGATACATATTCTACAAAACATTTTACTGTAAATACTGACTATTTTATAGAGCATTATTCATTCTTGTTTCAGTGCTCATGGGCTCTACAAAAACATTTACAGTAAACACCAAAGTACAAAATACGGTTCATATAAACACATTAGATAGCTATTTGCTAAGATAAATGCATTTTAATAATTCACTCGTTCACCTTGGCTTGGTCTCAAACATGTTTGTGTTCAGATTTCTAGTTATAAACCTCTAAAACTGAGATGCCACTATTTGAAACACTTCATGTTATCCTTGCTTTGCTTTTGTTTCCTCATGAATGTCGTCGTTCTCTTCAAAACAGAGCTGCCTTAAAGAAAACTCCACTGTCTACAAACTTTGAATCTTTGTAGAAAAGTTTTCATCATCCTAATAAAAATATCAGAAAACTAGAAATTCTCTTTAGAGGATATAAATTCATTCATTTTGGTTGTACAGAGTACAGACACTGCTTTTTACTTACATTTAAGCTTAACTTTTTCTGAGAGCAGTTGCCTTGTGACAAAATTATATACCTATTATACAGTATATCGAGTACATGTTCTTTAGCAGCACTAATTCTCTGCAAACAAGGTTTAAATGTCTTAAGTCCTTGTGAAACAAGAGCTTTAAATACTATTTTTAGTGCAAGGTTTTTATAATAAATTGAATTATTGCGCTTCTTTTAGCAGCACTGTGCTTAAAATTTCAGCCCTCTTAAATCACACAGCATGGATGTGTGACTTTAACCTTGGCAAATGGCAATAACACTCCTCTTGTTTCATATAACAAAGGCACTTGACAAATATGAGGCATCTGTGCAAAGCTAAACTGGCATTTCTTTTGCTACAACTTCTCAAAAGTTAAAGATTTCCTGCAAAGCCATGATATTATTATATTAAGCTAGGGTTTGCAGTAATCTTTATTTTTTTATAATTTGATAATCTGACTAAACAAGCTGGGCAATAACCCATAATGCCCTGGTCACCATGTTGAAGAGTCTAACCAAGCCAAGCTGATTCCTTTACAAACACGACTGACACATTTCACTTCTATGCGCTGTCATGCAGGGCATCTCCACTGACTCCCAGAATCCCTCATAATGCAATCCAGTCTTTCATTTAGGAGAACTGATCAAATTCTTAAACATTTACATTCTGCATTGATATGTCCATCTGTTTAAAAAATGTATGCTTTTCTTAGCATGTAAAAATGTGTGTGTGTGGTTCCTCCTCACTCGTTTCTGGAGGTGATGTCCTGATAAAGACACACAATATGGATGTTAAATTCATTATTTAGTCCCATTTTTGTCTCTGCATACAGAAACTTAATCTGTACCCAGGTTCTCACCTCAGTCTTTGCTCTCCTCCAGCGCACTGCGGTTCCAGGTTTAGACATACCTAAGGGAGAGAATGATTTTACAATATTTTACCCATAAATTAGTAGTGAAGTTAGGTTTATAATATAACTGTTGACTGCTCACCCTAAATGTAATTGGTTCATGGGAGTGTATTCCTATTATGTTATTTAACAAACTTGATACACAACAGTAATAAATCTTGATACTGATCAAGAAATCAACATGAAAACACACACATGCGCGCACACACACACACACACAAATATAACATTCATATACAATACGTATCTTATTGTGCACAATTCATTGGAGCAATTTATTTATCAAATTAAATAAATCTTTATAACGTTAAAATATATAATAACATTTCAGTATATTTCCCATAAACACCTGTTTCATTCTGTGAACTCACCAATCAAATGTGGATGAATAGAATTTCCAAAAAGTCCCAAGCTTCATTTTTAATTAATGTATATTTTTCATTGATAATATTTCAGATTATGTAAACATAATAGTGACTAAGCTTGCTATTTTAATTGATTTGTTTACTCACATATAGATGAAAGCAGAACCATGAAAGCCACTGCTGCAGAAACACCTCCCAGCAGCCACCTGTGAGGATTATGATGTCATTAATCTATTAGAAGTGAAGCTCCGCAATTTCAGATACAGCTTCTCTCTCTCTCTCTCTCTCTCTCTCTCTCTCTCTCTCTCTCTTTATCTCTCAAACACACACACACACACACACACACAGACACACATTTTCATTACCCGGACGAGATGGCAATGCAGAGGCACAATGTAAGGATGAGGAGAAGGACTTTCATAAGCACAGTTTCTGAAACAAACATAATCAAAATAGTTTCCAGCTGTTTCTATTTTTCCATATTAATCAAAAGCTCATAGCAGGCAAGGACTTTCATTGCTCTTTCTCACCTGATGTCTTGCTGGATGAGCTATAACTATTGAGCTGACACATGGATGGGGGAGGAACATCCAGGAGGCCGCTCACTGATTGGTTGAATTGTTCATAGGCGGAGTATGACTCACATGGAGGCTCCTCCTCTTCTAGCTGAGTCTGAGGCACTTTATCAGGGGGGGAAACAGGATCTGTGGGATCTATAAAGAAACACACATTTAAAAAAAAAACTGAACAGCTGTAGCAATGATTTAAAATAAAACTAGAAGCCTTCTAACCATAGGTGAAGCTGATGGGTGTGTTTGTCTCATAGCTGTTGTCCAACTCTTCCCATGAGGATGTCTGGAGTGGGGTGATAGGGCCAGATCTTCTAAATACTCTTTCTTCCAGCCAGGATTGGCATGATTGACTCACATCACTAAGAAGACTGGCCAGTGATCTTTTGGCTCGACGCTTTCGTCTGAATATACTAATAAGCATACACATACAAAAAGGGTTCATTATTTATCAGATTTAAAGTTGCATTTTAATCCTGGGTGACACAGGCATTGAGATTCATGACATTCCTTTTTGCACCATTAAAAAGCCATTGGTTATAAGAAGCATTTTGTATAGGCAAAAGTTGTGTAAAATACTTAAGATTAAAATACATTTGTTCTAAAAGTGCTAAAAATGTATTTAATTAAAATAAAATAAAAATATGATTACCTTTTTTTTTATCAAGCTGAGGCAGTTAATATGCCTACAATATATTGTAAATATAATATAGTCATAACATAGAATATGTTTAACAGGCACTATTGTATAATCTGTAGTGTTTAGTATACAGCACACCTTGAATGAGATAGGACTGAATTCATTCATACTCGATGTTCACACACATCAACAAACACTGTGATAAATCTCACCGTACAAGATTCTCTTTGTATGAGACGCTGGTGTGTGAGGGAGTCAGGGTGACATTACCCTCGTCATCTGTGGTAAAACTGTCCTCTGTTATAAGGTAATAACCATTGGCTAGTAGGCGGGGGCTTCGGCGGCATGCGCACACGGAGCCTGTCAGCGGATTGGTGGAGAAACACTCAAAGGAGGAGTCAGAAAAGTGCGAAACGTCAAGACTGAAAGAGAGAAACAGCATTAATGCACACACACATTTTTTACAGATGCATAAATAAGCACTAAACATATTCTTAAAGATTGCTGATGTTTGTCTACATGCCTGTACCTGTGACAAATATATTCAGCCTCCTGCCTCCTGGTCTTAACCGGAGAACCTATGACAAACATCAGGTCAGGTGAGTCTTATCAAAGAAAGTGTGCACAAGATAGAAGAAGAATGAGAGAGAGAGACGCGATATGAGGCCATACATACTTGTAACCGCTCCTTTGAAGAAGAAAGACATGGCTCACGCTGCTGCTAAACCTGTAATAATAACAACACATTAATAACATTCAGCCCAAAGAAATTAATAGTACACAGTATATCAAAAGTGTATTGCAAATGTGAAACAATTTTTGAACTTTTTCAAAAGATTTTTACATCAAATGAATTTACATAGATTTTACTGAATAATTCTTTGTGCAAAAATTAAGGTTGTGCAAAAAAAAAAAAACATACAACAGAGATAAGATATAACTAAAAAATAAATGTAAATATAAATGATCATATAGCTACTGATATATATTTATAAACCTGTAATAATGATTGCATATGATCTACAAATGTGTACTACTCATCTGAATTTTTTATGAACTATTTCAATTATTTATTTATATATTCACATACCACATTAAGGTTGTGCAAATGAATAAATAAAGATCAAATAAAAATCAAATGAATATAAATAATTATATACTGACATAAATATAAACAAGTAATGATGAAAGATCATTGTAAAGAATGAAAATGTCTGTCAATAATATAAGGTCGGTCACACAAACTCATAAAGCTCTCTGGAAGCAGGACCAAATTAATGATATTCACAGATCCAAAAATTTTTTTCTGCTATACAGCTAAAGAACCATTAATGAAAAACAAGTGTATAAGTATAATAAAATATATAACTATATAAGTGTACTTCTTTACATCCTTAAATAATATCTGTTGAAGTCTTGAATATAATGTACAATTATACATTATTCTAAATAAAAGAAAAAAAGAAAAAGGAAAAAAAATGGTTAAAAATTAAATATGCAATATAGATTATATGGAAATGGAATTACAGGCATTCTTTTCTACAATGGTTTTTTAAAGAAATTAGGCCAAATGAGAGGAAAGGCTATTATTTATACTATTTATATATTATATATCTTCTAAATTACTATATCCTTACTTTTTTTCCATGTTAATATTTGTGCAAAATAGATAAAATGTTCAAAAATAAATGTATTTCATGAAATAAAATGAATCATCTAATAAAAAAATGGGGAGGGGTGTCTGACAGGATGTAAAGGGAGTGGGATGGGGAGGGGGAAAAGGAAGCCATGATGATCGAAATGGGGATGATGCTGGCAAAGTAGGTGGGGACCAGTTACTGTACTTCCTGTTAACCACTTCCTGGCTGGATATAAACTGATTGGCTGAACAGAGTGGTGTGCATGCGTGCGCTGCAGCAGCTAGCAGAAAAGCAGTGGCGACTAAAGGCAAAGAGTGAGGGAGGACAATAACACATGCTCTCTCTCTCTCTCCCGCAGGCACACACACACACACACACACACACACACACACATAAAGCAGCTCATTTGTTTGTCTTAAAAATCTGTTCCCAGAGTGATCACATGACACACTTCTGCAACTTATTGCTTGTGTTTGAACAGAAAGTCACTAAAACCCTCATACTCATTTCCTGTAGAAACAAGGGAAACAAAGCATGATGAGATGCTGATATTGCATCAGAGTGTGAGTTAAATGAGAAGCTGCAATATCAAAGCTCATTACAGAAAAACCACAAAACCACACATGCATTGCGACACACAAACAGAGCTCAAAATATAAATAAACTATTTACTTCGACTGGCAATTACTATTTAATAATTCATCTATTAAATTTAATAAGAAATTGTGATTATGATCTAACCCATATATGGCTGAAGAGAATATTTTGCAATTTGCAGCATATTGTACAAATGTGCAAACACTATATTTATGTTAATACTGTTATTAACGATTGATGCTGTAATGTCTGTTTAGTTCATTTAGTGGTTTTATGTTTTCTAAAATTGATCTGTTTCTTTGATTTCAGTTCCAAACAATCTTAACGTATTTCGGTCTACTTTGTAGTTTTTATTTATAAATAAAATTTTCTACCTAACAGTCTATCTTCATAAATAATTTGACGTGATAATAACAATACTAGATTACTTTAAATTAGATATCAGAATAATTTATTTTATTTTACTCAAAATAAATACTTGAGTGATATTTATAAGAAATCTGGCGTCCTCATTATTTTCATGCTCTTAAGTGTGTTAGTTTAAGTCTGCGTTCAGACTGTATAAAAACGGATCAGACGCGACGCTCCTCGAGTCTTTGTTGCGCGGCCTGAAACAGAGCAGCTAACGTTACGTGATGCGCGAAAAACATTCACTCACATATAAAGCTGTGAGTTTGTATAACATAAGATAATCGCACAATTTAATAAATCTAAAATCTCACAGTGTATAAAGATAATATAGGTGATTATGCCGAAGCGTAATGTGATACTAACATCCGGTTTCTTCTTCTCCGCATTCTTTAACGCTGAATGTGCTCTGCATCTACTGTGCAGAACATATGAAAATACCAAGATACATAAACTAGAGAAAAACAACTCACCTAAACCGCGGAGAATGCAGTGCTGATCAAGTCTGTCCGCTTACCTACAAACACTGGCATGCGTGAAGAACCACGCCTACTGCAAGAGATAGAGAGAGACAGAGAGAGAGAGAGAGAGAGGGAGAGAGAAAGAGAGAGAGAGGGCGCTGTTCAAAACCAAACATCTCAGAATACAGTACTGCACCTGTGATGCAAACGCGATAGCCATTGACGTATAATATATATATATATATATATATATATATATATATATATATATATATATATATATATATATATATATATATATATATATATATATATATATATATATATATATATATATATATATATATATAGATACAAACCTGTAACAGTGGTTCTGATTTTATTGCCTGCATGTGTCAGTTACAAGTTGTAAATTTGTAGAGGGTTCATGGGGTTACTATTAATAATTTGGAACCCCAGTTAGGATTTGTCATTCAACAAAAACACAAAAAGTTGTTTTTAGGCCGAACACAGACTCAACAAACCGTTTCCTCAGAATGTGGGCTGATAATTTGAGAAATTCCTCTTCTTCATCCTCCTCATCCTCCTGCTGAAGATGAACATTCATCTGTGAATCTATGTTTGTGATTCACTGTCATGCCTTCATTCAATTTATTATGTGAATAAGAGGTGGGCGATTTAAGCAAACATTTATATTATGATATTCTAGATTTCAGTTAAAATATATCAAAATATACACTTTTTTTTTTTTTTTTTTTACATATATTTGCTTTTGATGTAGAACAATATTGAAAGTAAAAGTAAGGTATCACATTTGAAGAATATAGTTTTTTTCACAAAGTAGTTTTATAGTTATTAAAAATAATAATTACAAAGAAGCAACTTTTTTTGCTTACTCCATAAACAATGTATTGTTTTGATTTGTCTTTTATGGCATACTGTATTATCATTATAATATTAAATATATATTCATATTTAAACAGTTATTTATCCAGTACATCGAGCACATCTGTGCATGAGTCTTCTGCTTACTCCATCGAGATGTATATAACTTTAAGTTTTTATTTTACTTCAGCTTACTTTTGCTTGCTATCCTCTTGTTTTATATGTATGTATATAATTACTCCGACCTCCTGGAAATAATAACAAATTCCTTTTATATTTGTGCACACTTGGTAAATTTTGACTTTTACTTCCTTTGTTAATCCAAATATGAGTGTTTGGAAGCTGAACATAGTGCTTCGGGTATTATGAAAATCTCAGTGCAGAAACGCTGGAGCGGAGAAGAAAAGTTACTGTAATAACATAACATAACATAACATAACATAACATAACATAACATAACATAACAATATAATATGATATGGCATCACTTATTACAAATGAATATTTTCTTCTTCCTGTTAAAAGCAATATTTAATCTCAGAGGTTTTCAAAAGTTGACACTATTTCCCTTGTTACCTAAAATGAAAGAAGTACACTTCAAAACAGCAATCTCGGGAACATCTGTTTTTCTTCCATTGATTCTACTGTTAAATCCTTTATTATTTATCATATTGTAATATTTTCCTGTGATGGCAAAGCTGAATTTACAGCAGTAGGGTTTTCGAAAATTCAAAGGAACTTTTTTTTGTAACATTGTAAATGTAACAATCACTCTAAATTAATTGAATGCATCCTTGCTCAATAAAAGATTTCGAAAATGTATATATATATTTTAAATGTTGTCATCCCCAGGCCTTTGAACAGTAGTTTATGTTACATATACTATCATTTATTTTCACAGATATATTCAAATTTGTTTTGTTTGTTTTTAATTTCAGGAGAACTATGTGAGTGAAAAGCTGAATTGAAAAGTGAGCATGCATTATAGTGTTCGGCTGTCTTTAGATAAACTGTGTGTTAGTGTGCTCCTCATGTTAGGTTGCTATGTGCTGGGAAGAGCCGCTCAGCTGTTGAGATTAATTTCAAAAGATCTTTTTTGGTTGATGGGACAGTCTTTCTTTCACTCTGCCAGTCTCTGTCTCTATGATGTTGGTGTTTGCGTGAACACAAATGTAATTGAGGTTCAGTCCCCAGCTTAACTACCAATGTTTGGACAGAGTCATCTGCTCCTTACATGGTGATTAAGACACAACAAAGAGTAAAAGGACACATTAGACAGCATGTTTTCACATTTTAATACATTTCACATGTGGCTTATGGTAACAGAAATGATACAAACACATCTGCTTGCACTGTTGATTAATCTGGCAACCCAACACATATACTCATACACTCTCACATTCTGGAGCACATTTTTTATGAAAAGACCCCCTTTTTCTTCCACTAACTCATGAACTACTTTCTATCTCTGTATTATATCTATGTTTATTTCCTTCCTTTCTGTGTTCAGTCTTCTTGGACACGGGTCGCTCCCGCCTCCGATACTGGACCTTCCCTCTTGTTCTCGCTGGCCACCTCTGTGTAGGTCACATCTGCGCTAGATTTCCTGCCTTTGGGAGGAGTCACAGCAGACTCCCCCTCCGCTCCCTCTTGGCCCTCAGCGACTGTGCGTTCCTTCTTCAGTTTGATTCTGAACGATTCTTTATTAGGTGCTTTCTTAGCAATGTTTTCCTTCAGCCTCTCACTGCCCTGACGGATCTTGTCTCGCTGCTCAGGGGGCACGATCTTCTCACCCAAGGTGTTGATTTTGGTTCCGAGTGTTTGGCCTGTCTTACTAAGGCTCTCCTTGGTCTTGCTGAGGTTTTCCCGTGTCTTCTCACGGGTCTTGTTCATGTTCTCTTTGGAGAACGCTGCTTTGATGTTCTCGATGCCTTTTAACCCACTCTGTTTCAGACGGGCGCCCCGTGATGACTCTGCTTCTTCAACCACCATGTACTCATCATCAGATGATAGGTCAGCAGGGATTTCATACTCATCTGGCTCCACCTCCAAGTTAGCAAGCCCTGCCCCCTTGGGAGTCTTGGTGACAGCAACAGAGGGAACTTCAGTTTCACCCTGCAGTCAGAAAAGAGAGACCATTATTTAGCAGGAAAACACACACTGAGTTCACCTGCTCCTAGAAGGTCATGGAGAAGAACTCTGTGCTGTTTGTCTGTATATAAAACTGTATATAGTAACATTCATAAGGAAATTGCAGTTAACAGCTTTGCTGGAGACCTGGATTTTTTTATGCTTTCTTGCAACCCACCTCAAGAATCATGGAGCTGATTACCAAACATTAATTATCTTATCAACATATTTAGACTGAATTATTTATTTCTATTAAAATTAATATTTAGATTTTTACATCGACACATAAATAATCTCCTACATTTAAGCTGAGTTATGGTGAAAAATGTTGGTGCAGTTACAAAATACTTCTTAAGTATTTTTGAGATAATCCAAATACTTAGTTGTCTTCAACTGTTTTTGCCTAGTCCTAAACAACATTGTACATGTAACCACGTACAAACATTGTACAGTCTAAAGCCTGGTTACATGAGAGGACCCTTCCCTGGAGGGAATTCTTGTAGTCTGTAAGAATGGATATTTGTGTAGATGTATCTATAAACTCCCTATTCAAGGAATAGCCTTAAAGAGTCTATTCCGCTGTGTGTGCAGCTCTATATAAAGAAACCTGAGAATAACCACATAAAAACACACATGCTTATACTGACACACACACACACACTCTAACAGACCAATTTTTTATTTTATTATTCAAAACATTCTCTTGAAATATTAGGAGTCAAACAGAATAAATTGCCAGCATTTGTGCATTGCTACTTAGCAGAATTTAACTGAATCATCATTTGTGTCACTTCCAAACCATATAGTCAGGATTGGGGCACCAAATGTAAATTGGTGAAAAATGTAACAAAAATGCAATAGATCATTGACAAATCCACATTAGACAACTACTAATCAGAGATACTCAATATCATAGTCCTCTCAAAAATGAATCTTTACTCACCTTCATTTTACTCCAAATATCACAAATGAAGAAATTTTGAAGAATGTCCGTAAACAGAATTTTGGGTCCCATTGCCTTTAATAGCATTTTTTTTTCATACTATGGAAGTCAATGGAACATGAAACTGCTTGGTTACCAACATTCTACAAAATATCTTCTTTCGTGTTCCATGGATGAAAAACAACAACATGAAGGTCAGTAAATGATAACAGAATTTTCATTTTTAGGTGAACTATGCCTTTAAGGCCCATGGTCACTCTCTGTTTCTCTCTTTCTGGAAGTCTCTTCAATGGTTAAATCAAAAATATCTTTATGTCACTCATCAGCAATACTATCAGAATCAGAAATAGTTATCCAATCATCTCTAAAAAGGAAGTTCTCAAGTGTGCCCCCTATTGCTATGTGTGAGATTACAGTGCCAACTTGCTGTTAAATGGCAAAAGGATCGAGCCAAACCCTCAATCACCCATAACACACATGCAGCGGTTGTTACGTGTGATTGTGTTTACCTGATAGATAACAACCCTGAACTTGTTGCGGGTGAGCAGCTCATCTTGTGTAGTTTCCACTTTCTTCACACGCACATTCTGTTTCTCCACACGTGAGCGTACTTCTTTAACGTGTGCACTCACGCGGCGGGCTTTCTGCAGTAGTTTGTCAACGGTTGTGGCCGTGGCGCCATGGTCTTGAGCTAATTTGAGAAGCTCAGATTGGACAGAGCTCACCGAGCTTTCGAGCTGCTGCTGATGCTCCTCCATGCGCTGCTGGCTGGCCTGGACACCTTCAATGATCGTAGACACGCGTTCTAACAGAGAGAGAATCGACAAGGCCGAGACAGGCTGCCCGGATTCATCCTCGACCCCCGGCATTACATTTCCTCTCTTTTCCATTTCCAATTCTCCCTTTCACACTTCCCTGAAAGTAAAGCTACTGGGCCAGAAATTAATAAAGTGCCAGACGGAATCAAACACACAGTACAGAGAGAAAGTGACACTCCAAGAGAGAGACCCCAGTGGAATCTGACAAACTCCACCCTGTTCACACACACAGATAGAAATGCATGGATATAAATACAACTGTAAGAGGATACTAAGACATTTTTGGAAGCTGTATCACAGAAGCACTGGAAAGCCCCATTAATTCAAACATTACCATATTGTGTGCATGTGTTATCTAGGCTTTTGGATATGCATAATATTTGTTGCTCTCTCAGTTTTGAAATATCTAAAATGACAGTGACATTCAACAAACGCCAAATGTGTGTGTTTGTGTGATGAGGTGGACTTACTTGTATAAATCCACCCCCCTTTGGCATACTGTCAACTCAACGGAAGCCAACAGCTGTGGAACGCGCACACACACAGTGTAAATTGACTTTAGAGATGTTTGGTATTGGTGTTTTGACCTCTGACCTCACATTCAGGCAACCTGACATTTGAAAACTACATCTCCCAGCATGCACTTTGAGCCTCTGAAGAAAATAGACTGACTAGTACACTGACAAGTTCATTAAAAAGAAAAATACCCAGAAGATAAAGAAGCACTAAAACAAAGAAGTTTTCTTTTAAACTCACTTTATAAATGTTTACAGATTTGACATGCAAAATGATACAGACCTTCTCATAAAAGCAAATCATTTGATTTACAAACGGACTTTATAAGACAGATAAATGCACAGAATTACAGTTGTTTTATAGTTGTTTTACTAGGTTTTGGATTGTGCTGCTATAAAACCCCTTGTTTCTGAAATTAAAATAATGTTTTTACCAACTTAATCCACTTTCTTTTTCTAAACGGAAGTAAACTATTTTCTGTGAATGTGCATTTCTGCTGATATTTGCCACTATTTGTGAAAAACTAGAAGAATAACAAAATGCAATAACAGTTAAACTGTTAAAAAAATAAAAAAATGTGCTACAATCCAGAGTATTTACCATTACAATAATACATTAGAAATATGATAACAAATACTAGTTTGTAATATCAAGCAGCATAAATGGACTGTTTTTGCACAGCGTGTGTCACATTGTGTGTCACACAAAGTGTCACATTGCACATTCAAAGATGGCAAAAGGAGAAAAGTGAAGTGACTTGTGGCCAAGTATGTTGTTCCATACTCAGAATTTGTGCTCTGCATTTATCTCATCCAAGTGCACACACACAGCAGTGAGTAGTGAACAAACACACACAAACACACACACTCCTGGAGCAGTGGCCAGCCATTTTTGCAGCATTGGGGATTCGGTGCCTTGCTCAAGGGCACTTCAGTCGAGGTATTGAAGTTGAAAGAGAGCAACCTGTGGGTTACAATCCAACTCTCTAACCATTAGGCCATAGCTTCCCTGGGAATGTAGAGATTTTAAAGTAAAAACAGGGTGGAATAAGGCCACTGAAATTCTCATGTTAAAAGATAGATGTGCAGCTGTTTTTCTTGTTTGTGTTAAAGTAATCAGCAGCTATACAATCCTTCGTCCTTGTTTGCTTGTTAATAGCATGTATTTGGTGCATGCTTGTATACATGTGATTAGATTTTTTACCTTGTGATGCATATAATGATAGCGATGATGATGCTAATCTGTACAGCAGCGATGATCACAGCGTATTATAGCTGTATTTTAGCTGGTTGTCGTGATTTTACCGAGACATGTTAATGGATCAACATCCTTTGATGATCCTGGATCAACATTAAATGTCCAAAAATACAGAATTAACCTAATTCCCTTAACCTAACCCTACCCAAAAAGCTAATTTATTCTTAAAATCAATGGGAAATGATAGCTGACAGAAGCACCTAACCCATATTGTAAGCCTAAAACAGATATTTCCTGAAAAGTTGTATCTCTATTCTGATTGGTTGATCGGAATGTTGTTCCAGGACCAAGGATGTTGATCTAGGAACATGTTGTACTTGGTGAAATCACGCTCGCCTTATAGCTAGCTGTCTTTGTATTTTAGGAAGGGGGTCCCAAAGAGATCATATTTAGGATGGATTTGATCAGATATCAAAGAGAAAATGAAAAACACAAAAGAGCTTGTTATTTCTGTATTTCTTTATTTTATTTTACTTAAATATAAAGTTTGGTATTTACTGTGTACAGTGTAATATAAAATTAGTTAATCTTGCAAGAAAAAAACTACTTCCCATGATTCTGAAGTTTGCATTCAATGGACACTTGACTTTGCTACCTTGGTGATTTTTGTGCGTTAAAATTCATAATAGAAAACATTTTTAAATTTTGCATTTATCTCATGGGACCTTTAGAAAACCCCTGACAGAGCACATATGTTCATTTCCTTTTAATTCTAAAAATGCTTTAGTTATTTTTGGGTTAGACTGTATGTCATCATAAATAGCTAAATAAACACGAACCTATGTGTGGAAGATTTGTTGCTGGGCGTGTGTGTGTGTGTTCAGATTATGTTCAGCCACACCACACCATGGTCATTAATAGACTAACGTTACGTGTATAAACTTTAATCAGCATCTGGATAAATACAGACGAGCGAACAATGTTACAACTTGGCAGTTTAAACTAGCCAACTACACATCAAAACGAGTAAGGTCAAGATTTTCATAACAGTTCATTTGATTAACTCTGTCAACAACAAATTAAGCCTTCAACAAATATTTACCATGTTAAATACTGTTTTTGTAGGTTTGACTAGAGATGAATCTGACATATGCGTCATGTGACTACTTCTAAACCAATGATATCAGCTTCCGACACTTCTCTAAAATCACCAGACTGGTTCCCGGAGAGTCCGCTTTTTGATTCGTATAAAGAGGTCTGTAATTACATCGAATCGGTAAGTCTGTCTAACGTTTTCCCCCTTTACTACCAGTAGTTCGGGAATGGCAGGGACGTTCGTTATGTTTCCGGTTTTATGATGATGACGTTTCTTTGCACACGGTCTAGTAGAAGTGCACGTGGTGTTGTGTACAGAATCGCCGTCTAGAACGCGCTTACTTTCGAGCGCGGTGCGCGGGTGTACTCCCGGTAAGCAGTAAATGCTGTTGATGTATGATCAGACCCTCAGCGTCTAAACTTACAATAAGGACGGGAGAAATTAGGTGTGCAGGAAGATAGCACTAGAAGCTAGGCCTCGTGACGCCTTTTGTTCTATCTCATCAGTTCTGGTGCATCTGTTAAATTAGAAGAGATTTCATAGATCTCAGAAATAACGAAATCGACCTGCATCCCAGTAAGAAACGTCATTATTAAGGTAAAAATGTGTTGTAACAGTGTAAACAAGAGTCAGAGATGCGCTGCGTGAGATCGCCGTGATTTTGCCAAGTTCCTGGATCAACATCTTTTGATTATTCTGGATCAACATTGTTGTCCAAAAATATAGACTATAGCCCAATTTATATCCATAAACCTAACCCTACCCATAATTTATTCATAAAATCACTGGTAAATGATAACTGATGAACAAGAGTGTAGAAGCACCTAACCCTGATTGTAAGCCTAAAACAGATATTTCCTGAAAAATTATATCTCATTTCTGATTGGTTGATTGGAATGTTGTTCCAGGACCAACAAGAATGATGATCCAGGAACATGTTGTACTTGGTGAAATCATGATCACCGCTGCCAGAAACACCAGTGAAACAAGTGCAAGAAGACAAAATTCACCTGATTCTGATGTGTGCTACTTTTTCCTCTGTCAAAGATAAATAACACATTAATATAATGTCAACTGAAAACTTTTCAGAAGAATATGCTTTTTTATGATTTTGGTCTATTCCATCTAAGAGGTCAACTTGCTGTACATTATAAAAAACAGTAAGTCTCATATTTACTAATAATTGCGTGGATTATTCGTATTTATTCACATTTTTGTACGCAAGTGAATTTGTTATTAACCTTGTTCTGATGCCATGTTCCAGTGTTACTAGATTTGAAGTATTTTAGATAAGCGACGTGAAGTATTATAGATAAGTTTATACCCAAGGTTAGTTATTTGTATAAAACAGAACAAACTATATCTATGGGTCTTCTGAATTTTTTTTTACAGCCTTCCTTCCTGACATGTTTAAAAGGCCACCCAGAATTTTTTTGTATTTTTTTTAATTATTATTATTATTATTTTTTTTATGAATCTATTCCTTTTTAACACAAACTGTAGTGAGAAAATGTAAAATACATTTTTGTTTAGCTTTGGTTTTCATTCATTCTTCTTATTTCAGAATTGTAATGTGGACATTGTGGTGGTATTTACCGCATTGTGACAATGATAATATTTTTCTCTGTTTTAGGATGCCAGTATGATTGGCTGGTGGCCACCGCTCTTTCCAGTGATGTCACTGACATTGCTGTGGGCATGTTCACTGGGTGCAGGTTCAGATTGCAAGTCCATGGCCATTGAGACTGATGGTCAGATGGCAGAACGGGCACAACAGCGCCACCTAAAGGCTCTGTTTGCCAAGTACGGGCAAAATGGTAGTATCTCCTTAGAAGGCCTGTTCAACCTACTAAAGGGGGTGGGGCTGGACCGCATCCGAAAAGTGATGGTGCACCACCATGGCAATGGACATAATCATACACATGAGCATGATCACACGCATGTTCATGTTGACAAACTCACCACACGCACACATCCGGTCACCAGAAAGAAGGGGGATATTGACCATAATGTGGAAAAGAGTGACCCCATCCCAGAAGCGAAACCTGATGATCCCTCCTCCGGGAAGAAAAGCCAGTCGGATGCTCACCACAATCTCTACATGAAGATGAATCAGGACTTGACCACAACTTTGACTACGCCATCCTACATCACAAAATCACGGCGGACCAATCGTAGTGCTGACTCTGATTTAACGCAGGACCACGCCCCATTTAACTCCACCCAGAGAACTGTAACACAGTCTAACCACACCCACCAGACTGAGGACACACCTGTCCATACACACGATGACCATGATCTGCATGGACTAGACCATACAAGCCTAGCGGTACATTTACTTTAATTATTCATTTACATTTGATCTAATATTTAATTTTTTTTTTAACCTTTCCAAAGACTCTTGAAAATCCCTGACATACTCCGCTCACAAAAGTCCCGTCTTTTCTCTTTCAGTGTCAAAATGCATCCACAATCCTGCAGTCACATGGCATGACAAAGGAAATGGGTGTCTCGGTCAAGGACTTCAGTTACCTGTGCCCTGCCCTACTCCTGCAGATTGATTCCAATTCTTGCCTCCTGCACGCTGATGACCATCCAGGTGAGCTTTTGAGGATGTGATTTACATAAAGTTGTGTTTTTCTGTCACAATCGCAATAGTTGATCAGCAGAATCTGTATAACAATTAACCTTTTTTTTTCAGATCATTCCCATCATCACAACCACCACCACCATCATCACAATCATCATCATCATAATCACACTAATGGCAGAAGCCCAAGGAATGCTTCGATTTACATTGGTAAGTCCGAGTTACTTAGTATCTTTTAAGTCTAGATATAACAAGGCTAAGTTGCATATTCATTATATTTATGTTATGGTAATTGTCTTCCATTGACGCAAATTACATTTTAAATAAGGAAGATAGCCAGTTACCTGAGCAAGAAGGTTCAGCTAATGAAATCATAGCTTTACTTTTGGTTTAGATAAACACACAAACTTGGGGATGCACACTTATGGGCTGATAATTAAGCATCATTTTATGGTGATAACTGATAAATGGATAGTTTTCAAATTCTATATGATTTGACGAAATGCTTTAAAAATAAAACGCTAAAATCAAACAGTATGAATTATTGCAAATTAATTTAATAAATGTGTGTTTGTTTATGTTACAGCTTGGGTAGGAGGGTTTCTCTCCATTACTTTGATCAGTTTACTGGCATTAGTTGGTGTGGTTTTGATCCCACTCATGAACAGAGTCTGCTTCAACTTCCTGCTGAGCTTCCTGGTAGCCCTTGCAGTGGGAACTCTCAGCGGAGATGCTTTTCTCCACCTCATACCACATGTAAGTCACAAACTTGCATCCAAATTTAGTACGGTTGTTTTTAAAGGGTTAGTTCACCCAAATAGCAAAATTATGTCATTAATAACTTACCCTCATGTTGTTCCAAATCCGTAAGATAAATGGAGTTCTTATGGGTTTGGAACAACATGAGGGTGAGTCATAAATGACATAATTTTGCTATTTGGGTGAACTAACCCTTTAAGGCATGATCCTACAGAAATCTATAATATGCTAATTTGGTGCTCAATAAATATTTCCTAATACTATCAATGTCACATTTTGATTCATTTAATGTATACTTGCTGAATTAAAGTATTAATTTCTAGATTTTTTTTTTTTGTTGTTGTTTTTTGTTAACTGAGCCCAAAAATTTGAACCGTAGTGTCTACACGTTTTTCTGTATTCTGCAAGATTTCTAATTGACCTTTGATTGGCACCTGTCAGTCTCAGAGTCATCACCAGCATGGCCACTCCGAGCACCATCACCATGGTGAAGAGGTGGAAGAGGATTCCCTTCGGCCTGTGTGGACGGGGCTCACAGCTCTGAGTGGAGTCTACATCATGTTCCTCATCGAACACTTCCTGACCCTCGGCAAAATGTACAAAGACAAAAAACAGAAGGTCAGCAAAATGTGCAAACAGACAATATAAGTCTAAGATCTCATATTTTATAAGATTTCATATTATTGTCACATAATTGAGAAGAGTTTGAGTTAAGCAGTTTAAAGTTTTAGCACTGATCAACACAGCAATTCAGTTATTGGCTGGTCAGTAGATGCAGGTCTTAACAGCAAACACACTGTGCGATGATCATGCTGAATTTCTAAAACTGTTAAAAAATTAGCATAGGCTATCCTTGGAACACAAGACTGTGACAATGGCTGTCTTTGAACCTCTCTCGCTGTACATGCATAAGACCCATGATTAAGAGCCACAATTATAGAAATCACCATGATTTTTTCACAATGACAATCTTTCGTGTAGGACAGGTGGAAATCATGCAGTGTGTCCTGGGCTTTAAATCATATCATTAATTCCTAATTAAATCCCTGAAAGTTTCTTTAATTTCTGTAGTTTAATGTATTTTCTCTGTGTTTGTAGGTGCAGAAGAGGGTTGATCTGACCACAGAAGTTTTGGAATCTGAGAAACTTCCATCATTAGAAGATGATGATGTCAAAACAACCGACGGTAACTTTTTTTAAATTTTATATGCTTGCTAAAGTTTATGCAGTCAAAATGAAATTTTCGTACATGATTTAGATTTTTCTATAACATCAGCTGCTGAAACGAACGGTGGAAGCGCGTGTGGGCGGGGTGTTGCAGAGGAAGAGGAGGTGATGTTGGGGGCGGAGCTCTACAGTGACATAGATTGCGAAAACAAATGCCACTCCCACTTCCATGACACTGTTGGCCAGTCAGATGAGCAGCATCATCATCACCATGACTATCACCACATACTGCATCACCACCACTCCCAGAACCACCACCCGCACACACACACGCACCGACACACACACTCCTACTCGCTCCAGCACTTCCAGCAGGCTGGCGTGGCCACACTCGCCTGGATGGTCATCATGGGAGACGGACTTCACAACTTCAGTGACGGACTTGCCATAGGTAAATTTTACACACACGTAAAACAAATAACACCTTAGATTTGCAGTAAAATTTTATGCATACAGTGTACACTAAATAGGTTTAGAACAAAATTTTGGAGCACTTTTGAAACATGTTTTTGCCTGTATTTACAAATCACATAAAGTTTTATATATATTATACACACACACACACACACACACACTTTTAAGATAATAAATCTTTTTTATATATAATATACTTGGAACATATATATCTTAATTGGTTCTTAAAGGATTTGGCAATTTGATATACGTAGTTTGTTGTTTTTGGTATTATTTATATATATATATATATATATGTTTATACATGTATGTGTGTGTGTGTGTGTATGTATATATATATATATATATATATATATATATATATATATATATATATATATATATATATGTGTGTATGTGTGTATATATATGTATATATGTGTGTATATATATATATATATATATATATATATATATATGTGTGTATATGTGTGTATATATATATATATATATATATATATATATATATATATATATATATATATATATATACCGTATTTTCCAGACTCTAAGTCGCACTTCTTTTTATAGTTTGGCTGGTCCTGCGACTTATAGTCAGGTGCTACTTATTTATCAAAATTAATTTGACATGAACCTAGAGAAATGAACCAAGTGAAAACATTACCGTCTCTAGCCGCGAGAGGGCGTTCTGTGCTGTTCAGTGCTCCTGTAGTCTATCACTGAGCAGCATAGAGCGCCCTCTGGCGGCTGTAGACGGTAATGTTTTCTCTTGGTTCTAAATAAATGCGACTTTTTTTTAACTCAGGTGCGACTTATAGTCCGAAAAATACGATATATATATTTATAATATAATTATAATTGATATGTACGTTTGAAATTGAATACAATTTTTACCACGAAAAAGTGCACACAAAGGCTTTTGCATACTCTGCTTTAGAAAAGCATTACAGATTATTTGCGATTTTGGATTTCAGGGGCGGCTTTCACAGAAGGTTTGTCCAGTGGTCTTAGTACCTCAGTTGCGGTGTTCTGCCATGAGCTTCCTCATGAGCTTGGTAAGACATTGTCTGTCATCATCAGTGTGTGGAATTGACAAAAGAATCACAACTCACCTGCCTTATCCTCCTCTTTTACGCAGGTGATTTTGCGGTCTTACTGAAGGCCGGTATGTCAGTACGACAGGCCATCCTGTATAATCTGCTCTCAGCCTTGATGGGATATTTAGGCATGATCACAGGCATTCTGATTGGTCATTATGCTGAAAATGTTGCCACATGGATCTTTGCTCTCACGGCTGGTTTATTCATGTATGTCGCTCTTGTGGACATGGTGAGTAGCACAGAACAAAATAAATTCTGTGAATGAGATCTTTCTACTACTTTGTCTTCAGCAGGGTTATTATTGTTAACTAAACATTTTGTTCATTGAAACTAAATGGAATTTAATTGAATGAAAAACTAAAATTAAACTGAAATAATTTTGTTAAAAAAATGAAATAAAGCATAGTAAACAAAAAACTAACAAAATTAATTAATTCAAATGAAACCTTAAGATATAAAACACAAATTCAACTTGTTCTAAAAAAAAACAATTCTAAAAAACGTCCTTATACAGTTCTATTATGATCTTTGTGTGTATTTTAAGGGAAAATAGTGTTGTAATGTGAATACATTTTTTTTTTTATTGAAACGTGTACATTGTGGTCCTCTGTGTTTATCTAGATGAGACTGTGGTATCTAAAATATGTCTTTTTGTGTGTGTGTGTGTTTTGAAGGTCCCCGAGATGTTACACAATGATGCAAACGAAGCAGGCTTCAGTCACTATGGCTTCTTCCTCCTACAGAATGCTGGGATACTCCTGGGCTTTGCCATCATGCTTATCATTGCTGTTTTTGAGCACAGGATACAACTTGACATTGGCTTCTGACCCGAGGACATTTTTCCATCACTCCTAAAAAATATCACTCCTCAAAAACATGTACTAATGTTGCTTTTTGACCCTAAATTCTGCTTAACCTGGTGTCCACCTGTTGAAATGCTTGAGATCTTGTTTAATATGCGCTTAAATATGCATGAATAATTGTCATCTTATTTGTAACTTGAAGTAAAAAACTATTTATGGGTGTTGACTGTTACAATTTCGGTATAAAAGCGAAACTTGAGAATGTGAAGGTGTTTTATTAGTTTTTATTTGTTTGTTACACAGTGTTGTACAGTAGCTAGTGAAACAGGTTACATTTGTTAATTTTTGCACCCTCTGTCCCACTAACATTCCAGTAAAGAACTGAGTGTCCCATCATGTCTTTGTCTGATTTCTATCTAAACTGTATTTGAACTTGCCAATGATCATATCAGCAGAGTATCTTGTGTAATAGTATTGAAGCAAATGGATAATCATTGGCAGATTTGATAACTCAAAAATATATCAAGATCAGTGCTCCTCAAATTTGGCTCGCAAGATCCACTTTCCTGCTGAGTTTAGCTCCAAACCTAATCAAACAAATCTACCTGGTTTTTTTCATAATGATCCTGAAGACATTGATTAGCAAACCCAAGTGTGTTTGATTAGGGTTAGAGCTAAACTCTGCAGGAGCCAGATTTGAGGATCACTGGTCTAGATGATGAGCTGCAGTGCATGAAATCCATTTGTGTTGCATGTGCAGTCTTTGCCACTTTATGAGTTTATAATTGTTATTTACAACCAATGACTAGATAAAACTGAATTATTAAAACTTAAGATGTTTGAAAAGTTGCCATTATGTAACGGTTATGTAATCAAACTGCAGTTTATAGCTGTGAAAAAATGAAAGAAAAACACCCAAGCAAAAAACAGACAGTCTCTAATCACTCAGTTCATTCCTCCCTCTTCATGTTGTCCCCTGGTTTTTTGGTTCTGTATTTGAAAGTGATTTGATTAACAGGGGGCATGACGCCCAGACCAGCACGGCTTTTGTCTAGCATCGCCTCCTGCTGGTTCTCCGACAACTGCATTTCACACATGAGCAGAGTCACACACACAAACTGCTTCAGCTCATTCATTGCGAAAAAACGCCCTGGACACTGTGTGGCTCCGGAGCCGAAAGGCATAAGATAGTACCGGACCTTCTGACCACATTTATAAAAATCTGTTTTTTCTTTCCCATCCTCCACAAAACGGTCAAATCGGAAGCGCTACAGGAAATCAAAGACAAAAGACATCTCAATAAATGCGTTTTCTAATAATAATAATAAAAAAAATGTATGTTCCATTTTAAATTAACTAGGTGGATCTAGGGCAGTGATTCTCAAGTTTTTTGACTGCAAGTCTGTTGCAATATTCATAGACTGTGACTTCTTGTCATTTATGATTTATTGGATCAGTAATAAATTGTAATTTATTCCTGTGATGACAATGCAGAATTTTCAGCAGTCATTGCTCCAGTCTTCCATGATCCTTCAGGAATCATTACAATATGCTGATTTGGTTCTCGGTCATTAATAATAATTCCTATTATTAGTATATTTTTGTTGCTCAGTATTTTTGTGGAAGTCCTAAAATAAATTTTGCCCAGCATTCTCCCATGAAAGGAAAATTCTTAAGAACAAAATTTATTTAAAAACACAAATGTTGTAACATAAGTCTTAACTTTTGATAGATTTAATACCATACATCCTGCTGACTAAAACTATATGTTCTTTCTTTTAAATCATACTTGCCCTAAACTTTTAAAGTGGTAATTTATTGCAGAAAAATTGTCTTCAGCATTGACAATAATTGCTGAAGCCCCCGGTTGAGAAACACTGATCTAGGCAGCTATAAATGCGTGTTACCTGAGGCTGATCATATATTTCAGGATCAAGGTGTGTGCTTTCTGGGTAAAGAGCAACAATGTCATCTTTTCTCAGGTTGATTGAATGCTGGTCACCCAGGCGCAAACAGAAATCTTCCTGAACCACACGGATGTTCATTGATACAGAGGAGAGACGCAAACTCTCATTTATTGAACTTTCTGGGGAGAGAAAAACACAGTCTGAATCATTGTAAACGGACATAGTCACTCTGAAGCTATAAGCACTATTTAGACAATAATTGATATGTTTGATGGGTTACTATGTAAGAATATGCATGTTACCCAGGTTAACCATCTGTTCTAGCTGTTGTCGTGTAATTGTGATGTCCTCTTCAAAGATCAACTTCATGTTCTTCTCTCCAACCACACTGATAATCTCTGCTCTCACTGCCTCAAGGGCTTCTGGGCAGGAGATGAGGTGGTAAAGACACCAGAAGGCTGCTGGGATGGTGTTTCCTACTGCTGCCCACATCATGGCAAAATGATGTGCTATGGACAAAGAAAGAAAAAAAGAAAGCTATATGTATGTGTGTGTGTAAACCACTGGGCATTGGTCCAAACCAATATGGCACAGTCATGATGAGCCTTCACTGCTCATCTGCTCATACACATCCTTCTTCCACATTTCATCAGACAGAAAATGATGACAGAAAGCCCTTTAAGATGAATCAGTTTAGTCAGGAGTCATTTTGGCAAACCCGTAGGGCAGGAATTTAATGAATGGGGAACAGGCATGTATTCGCAAGTCTTTCCACTTGAAAGGGGAAGCACCAAAAATTCTAAAACAGTTTGTCAAAATTATGATTCAGTAAAGCGTTTCAAATCAAAGCATTAATATCTTACATTAACTGCTGCCCTGGCAGCTACATGGAATATATATAAACACACACACACACACACACACACATCACTAATATAAATATATATAAAAAAACACTAATATAAATACTACTAAAATACTAAAATAATTTAAAGCATTTATTATTGTTTTCTAACTCTGCCAAAATTCACTTATAAATTTTCACTTTCATTCATGAAGTAGACGAGAAAAAAAGTGTCTCCTGGTGCAAAACAAATACTTGTCAAATAGTTTGTTCCCTCCATTGCTACGGTTAGCACCAACAATCACGGATGAATTTCTCCAATGATTAATTATACTCACGTTTATTATTCCTGAAACAGTATAAAAAGGACGGTTTGGTCCGCTTTACATATTTCTTCAAACGGTAAATGAAGAAAAAAAAACAAGCAAAGGGCACTTTCCTTTTAGCGTAACTGACCGAACATCTTACTCGTATGGAAACTCCTGATATAATCCATAACTAACTATACAATAAATATCTTATTTAAATCGTGTATGCTTTATTTTTGTCTTGTAATAATAGTAAGATCTGTGAGTATGTAGGTAGAAATACGCAAAATTGCAAAAACAAAAATGAGATCAGAGCGGATTCTGACTAACCTAAAGTAAACACCTATGACTGGCCATTGCTTTCATGTCTGTGTGAATGCTTCTTTTGTGAGAATTCTGGTACATTTAATTAGTATTTAAATAATTTATTTTGGTGCACAAAATCAGAAGACCAGGGTTCTTCATGTCATGATGGCAAAATTAATATACTTCTGCATATGGGACATTTACCATTAGAAACACACTCAACAATAATTTCAGATTTTATTTTGTGTGCGTTAGTGTGTTTATGTGGGGGAGTCACCTGCTTTATCTCTGTCCTGAAGCGTGTCATACTGCTGGAACAGCTCCATTCGTTTCTGTATGAACTTGCATGGAGCCCTCCATTCTTCCATTCTTTGAGGGTAGAAAAATCTTATTAGCTTCTCACGAATCTCTTTGGTTTTTCCCAGCAATGCGATGGGCACACGGGCCATTAGTAAAGGGAAAATGCCATCAAACTTCTCAAAGTCCTCTCGCAGCTGATCCAAACAAAGTTTTTCTGAATGTCCATACAGAGTGTTAAATGTGGTCCGAAACATTACACATTTACAAAACTCATATAGTTCTGCCTCTTGCCAATCTCCATCAGACCCAGACTCTTCACTGGACAGAAAACGGCATCGCAGGACCTGCTGCAATTTTGTCATCATGCTGGACGTGAGCAGGTCGAGGTCAGGCCCCTTCAGCAGACTGTAACTCCGCTGGATGTGGTCACTCATTCCAGGAAAGAGGCCACTCTGTACTGGTGTGTAATTGAATGACCTGGATGCTGCACTGTCTGAAAACCTGTGGAAATCCAACTGTTTCCCGTGTTTGATCACAGACGAGTACAGAAAAGGATTCATTATGAATGTAATGTACTTTCCTAAAGAAATACACAAACAGGTATATGTAAGCCAATAATGCATTTTTTTGTATAATTTTTGCATGAGTTTAGTTTTTTTTTTTTTACTGACATCACTATAATTCCTAATCTCATCCACAACGTGTAACTTGCCTTTGCCAAATGGTGCTACTGAAAGAAATTTCTCAAGTGGATAAAATAAAATAAAACTTAAAGAAGGGTCAGTAAGTTAGTCAACAACCACCTAGCAATTACCCACATCCTTATTTTAACATGCAAACAAAGTGGTTTTGAATCAATAAGATCTGTGCTTCAAAATAGCAATATCTGATTCGTAAATAAATAATTATTTTGAGTTGAATCTTTTCAATAAATAATTTAAAACAGTTCACAATGCAATCTAATTCAGATACGATGCTTTTGGAACGATCAATTAGAATTATATAGCAACTACCTAGAAAAGTACAAAATAATAATAATATTAATAGTTAAAATGTCCGTGTTATCTGTCAACTTTTCAAAATTGCTATTCTCACAGTATCCTTTTTAGGATCTTTTTAATGACCATAACTATGTGAGCATGTATTGCAAAATTACATTGCGTCTGAGAGGAGGAGCAAAAGGAAACCTGTGTGCACAAAATATAGCAAAATATGGCAATGTTCATTTTGTTAGGAGTCAGAAGACATTCTCATTTGGAAAAATGATGTATACAAATAAATATTGCTAAGTAAATGAATGTGCATTTTTCATGTACCTGCTATAAGTACAGTAAAAACATCTCCATGCTCCTGCTGTAGTTGTGAAAGAAACTGCTGAGAGTTTTTTCTGAATTCTAGAGCTTTCCCCAGAAATGGAATCCAGCCTTTAATCAGAGGGGGCTCACCATCCTTCCTGTAAAATGCACACACAATTATTATTATTATTTTTTTACATGCTCATTTCAACAATGTCTGAGAGACTGCCATTCTATGGCATTATAAAATACTCAAACCCCAACCATATAGGTCACCTGCTCTCTTAATAATGTTGTCTGTGGTAAAGCAGTGATATAAGTGTGCTAAACAATTCTTTGTTGCATTTACATTTATTCATTTAGCAGACGCTTTTATCCAAAGCGACTTACAAATGAGGACAGTGGAAGCAATCAAAAACAACAAAAAGGACAATGATATATAAGTCCTAGAACAAGTCTCAGTTAGTTTAACAGTACATGTAGCAAGGGCTTTTAAATAATATAATAAATAAAAAGAAACAGAATAGAAAAAGAATAGAGCAAGCTGGTGTTAGAGGTCATACACACACACACACACACACACACACAATTGTATAATAAATGAAAAGAAAATAGAATTCAAAAAGATTAGAAGGGTAGTTAGATTTTTTTTTAAAAGAATAGAAATAGAATAGTGACTGCTAAAGTTAGAAAGTCAAATAAACATTTCAGTTTGTTTTAAATGCCAATACTATTTTAAATGACAAAGCCAAGACTCATTTACTGAGAATGTGATTACTTCTGTGATCTACTGCTAATGTACATCTTCCATGGCCTATTTTCCGAGGCTAACCAGAAAAGAATGGGATGGCTCTTTGGAAATTAGCTCTTTAAACCTCCTTTTGATATTGCAGCTTGATAAAGAAAACACACTGCAGCACATATAGTGAATGAACAATAAAACAATGCAGCCCATATAGTGGGGTAAACCTCTAACTCCCTGACAAAGCCTCAGCACAGAAGCATGAAAAAATAAAACGTATAAAATAAACCCTCTGACCATCTGTGAAAGTGAAAGTATGTGACCCATACTCAGAATTTGTGCTCTGCATTTAACCCATCCGAAATGCACACACACAGAGCAGTGAACACACACACACACACTGTGAACACACACCCGGAGCAGTGGGCAGCCATTTATGCTGCGGCGCCCGGGGAGCAGTTGGGGGTTCGATGTCTTGCTCAAGGGCACCTAAGTCATGGTATTGAAGGTGGAGAGAGAACTGTACATGCACTCCCCCCACCCACAATTCCGTCCGGCCCGAGACTAGAACCCACAACCCTTCGATTGGGAGTCCAACCCTCTAACCATTAGGCCACGACTTCCCAAGTAGCCTACATGAACAATGAACATTGATACACTAAGCAAACATGTAGTGTGCTTCAGATATGATCTAACTCGTTTAAACATGCAAACAAAGCGGTTTTGAATCAATAGGATCTGTGCACCACAAAAATGTCCGATTTGTGAAAGAATCGTTCTTTTCAAATGAATCTTTTCATTTAATCATTTTAACCAGTTCACATGCAGGTATAGCTATACGCATGGTCTCTAGTACGATCAACTTCAGATACGATGCTTTTGGGAAACGAGTAACGAGTAATAATATATTATTTATTACTTCATATTTATATGTTACATGACTGTAACAAATGGAAATGGAACCAATTAAATTATAAACATCTTTATAAATAACATATAATAAAACAATACCTCTACATATGGCTTGACTCACTGGAACTTTTTAGAGAACAACGAGGCGGCGCGTAACCGAGTCACTGAATCGGTTCGAACAGTTCGAAAGAAATTCTTGTCGAGCTACCTACCCATCACTGGAAGCCTTCCAGTGAAAGGTTCAGTTTCTGAGGTGAATTGAGAGTAAACAAGCTCTCAGTCCTGCAATAAAGTGGGAATTATTCATATGAACCTAGCAGACACTTCATTGCCAACGCGGCTTTGAATGACGATTATAACGTTTACACTCTTAAAATAAGGTTCTAAAAGACGAGGGGGTCAGTAATGCCATAGAACAGTAGGCTAATCCTCAAATTTGGCTCGCGAGATCCACTTTCCTACAGAGTTAGAGATCCACTCCAGTCCTAATAAAAAAAAAATCTACCTGTGTTTTTCAAGGTGAGTTTGGTTAGGGTTAGAACTAAACTCTGCAGGAAAGTGGATCTCGCGAACCAGATCCAAAAATTGTTAGTAAACAGTTTATGAAAGAACCTTGTTACAGCGTGAATGACATTTTAATAATCTAGAGAACCTTTCCTTTGTGGAAAGGAAAGGTTCAGTAGAAGTAAAAAGTTGTTAATGGAACCATCAATGCTTATAAATAATATTATTAGACACATAAGGACATTTAAACAAAGATTTATTTAAACAAAGTATTAATTCGTATTACAATGAAGAAACATCGGCTACATCATGACAACAAGCTGCAAAAGCGGTCAGAAAACTCACCGCTTGCGACTGCAGAACATGCAGAACAGCAGCATGGAGATAAAGCCCAGAAAGATCGTCAATAAACACTCCATTATTAGAGAGCCTCTGAGTGAAAAAAGAAAGGAAAAAAAAACCTAGAAGACTGCTCCGAAAAAAGGCTCCACGATGTAGGCTACTGCACGCGAAAGTTACTTTAAAATGTAAAAATTTATTAAAATCACCGCACTAATTAAAAATTAGAATCCAATGCGAGATGAGGGAATAATACAAGAACGAATGCGAGTGTCCAAGAAGATATCCAGAAAGTCCCACCCAATAGAGATCGCTCAATGATAATTAAACATTGCTCAACATACTGGTATTACTTAACTACTTGGCCCACTCAAGCTTTTGTAACATACACGCACAGCAGAGGAGTATGGGAGACCTAACCAGAGCCACCAGTGTTTATTGCCAGATATGCACGCAGCAGCATGTTGAAGACACGCCTCTTCTTGACGAATAGTTAGATAGATATAGTGATTCAAATATATAAAAAATACCTACATAATAATCAATATATATATTTTTTATTGTTTTATATATGTTTACAAATTATTTTTTACATTTACATAATGAAATCGTTAGAAGTCATCTTTTGGTCTCAATGTTTGCTGAGGCACAGGGGAAATTCTGCTAGTGCCTAATTGGAAACAGAAGGATTCTCTTTGTACAAGATATCTTTCTTTCTTCCCACAGTCTGTTACTCAGTGTGTATGTGAGTGTATGTATGCCAGCAGTGCTCCACACATAAAGGTCCCTCTTTTGGG
Source organism: Carassius auratus (assembly GCF_003368295.1). Lineage (NCBI taxonomy): Eukaryota > Metazoa > Chordata > Actinopteri > Cypriniformes > Cyprinidae > Carassius > Carassius auratus. The sequence continues at coordinate 21,842,312 of NC_039244.1, read as the reverse complement.
CTGTTCTGTGGTACATTTTCAGTGCTGCCAGTAAAGAAACACCAAATTAGCCTTCGCTTAACTCAGAAGACTGTGTTTGGCAGCTGTGGCCTAATGGTTAGAGAGTTGGACTTGTAACCTGAAGGTTTCAGGTTTGAGTCTTGGTGCTGGCAGGAGTTGTAGGTGGGAGGGAGTGAATGAACAGTGCTCTCTTCCACCCTCAATACCCATGGCTGAAGTGCCCTTGGGCAAGGCACTGAACCTCCAGTTGCTCCCTGGGTGCTGGATATATCTGCCCACTGCTCTGTGTGTGTGTTCACTTCTCACTACTGTGTGTGTGCACTTGGATGGGTTAAATGCAGAGCACCAATTCTGAATGGGTTACCATACTTGGCAAATTTCATGACTTTCACTTTAATGGGGAATACAAATTTAAGACAGACTTGGACTAGTGGGAGTGTTAGGGAAGTCAATGGCAACGTCAAATGCTCAATTATCCACTGCATGATTCATCGTATATAGGATGATATATAAATCTTTAATTTGACATCTTAAAAAATCACACACTTTAAAAAATATATATTTCCAAGGTGCAAATAAAATAAAGATAATAAATAAATAAAAAATAAAAAAATAAAATAAAAAAATAAAGAAATAAATAAAAATCTAATTTCAGTCTCTCTACATCATAATTTAATGTTTAATTTAATGTGATCAATAATCAATCAGATTATTTTGGACAGAGAAAGAGCACAATCTGAATGCAGCATATTTATGTATACAAAAAGCAATTAATGGTGATTAGCAGTCATCTGTGTTTTAAGTACAAAATACATTTGTTTCTTCTTAAAATGCATGTTCATGATTTCAGGAAATTAAGCCCTTGTGTCTTTTTGTCTGTCATAAACAGGATATATTTGGCAATATTTAACAAGATAAATTAAAGAAATTAAGATATTAACATTAAAAAATAATGTAAACAACATAACATGATCAGCCTTACACAATAACAGGAGAAATACATGGCATGTATTATTTTAAGTTATTCATATTTTCTTCCCCAATCTCCCACTACAACCATTATATTAATCTGAAACTCAAACCCTGTGATATGGGATTATTATTTGGAAGAGTCTCGATACCATTTACGTTAAGGATCAAACAGTCTCACACCTATTCCTGAATATATACAGAATCCAGCACAGAGAGGCTGAGTGAATGTGGTCTGGACTCTGTGAATGAGGGTCATTGTGTCAGAGACGCTGTGGAAGAAGAGAGCAAATACACTTCTATTCTAGAGGGCCAGGGAACTACAGGGAGTGCAGTCATCTTATTACATTACTGTGCCAGAACTTGCATTTGTCAATAAAGCACATTGAAGACAAGGAATGATTATTAGCTTCAATTCTACTTGCAGCACAACCTCCCTTCCTTCCAGTGCTCTTATATGACACTGATATACTCAACCATCCATATCTACTCCATTCAACCTCTCAGTAACAGCATCCACACCCACTCTCTCTACACAACACCCGAAGGTAAGCATCAAATCTTTCTGGATGATCAGGATAGGGCTGGTTTAGTTTCTATGAACAGTCCGTTCCCTTCAGACAGATAAAGGTGTTTTTATGTGTGTGTTCGGGTCCAGTGGAAATCGCTGGAAATCTGATGGGGAAAGAATATAAAATCAATAATCCGAATCATCTGAATTTTAATTAATACTACAACATGCTAGCTGAAACTCATATTTTCATGTTGTTTTAAGCTGTAGGAATCAGAGAGAGAAGTTCTAGTGCGACTTTCAACAGTCAGTCACTATCAAAACCTAGATCTAAATCTAGATTTGGATACTTATTTGATTCATCAGTGTACATGTGTTCTTCACAGTGTTTAAATGTACAGCTTGTTTCTGTGCGTGTCTATGTGTGTGTATATGTGTGTGTGTCACATTGTCTTACATTGTAGGAACTCCTTCCTGCTCTCATATTCGTGAGTGGTAATGATCTGGATGTATCTCACTAAAGAAACCAACAGACATCCTTGGTGAAAACATTTAAACAATTCCATGTTAATTTTCTCCCTATCTACAGAAATGCTCTAGGTTCTCTCTTAGATCAGACACAGATTTTCCAATATCATCAAAAGAGAGATGAGAACAGACAGTGATGCTGGGTAAGTCTGTAGATGAAGGAGGAACAGAGGGAAATTTGTCTTCTTGAGTTTCTTCAGCCAGCATGGTGTTTTTACCTAAAACAGGTCTTGGGGTGAAGGTCTGTCTGCACTGAGGGCAGCTGTAGACTCCCTTCTGATCCCAATAGTCTGTAATACAGCTCATACAGTAACTGTGTCCACAGGGAATGGCCACTGGATCCTTCAGTAGATCCAGACAGATCGGACAGCTGAACTCACCCTTAGTCAAAGAAACACTGGATTCTTACATTTTACAGTCTGTAGACACAAATAAACAGATACATTGAACTGTTACACTCCCTGTTTTTGTGTTAAGAGAGACATTCGTATGTGTGTAAGTGAGACACCTGTAGGCTATTAGGTGTAAACTGTTCACAATACAAAGGTCTACAAGTTCAGCAACTGTGAAAAATATAAGGCAATATTGAACGTCCAGATGGCGCTCTAACACTTTTTCATATCAGTGTACAGTCATGGGCAAAAGTATTGGCAGTGACAAATTTTGTGTTTTGCAAAGTTTGCTGCTTTTGTATTTGTAGATAAATTATCCACATAATTCTATTTTGTATACTGAAAAACAATGATAAGGATATCATATGTTTTAAATGCTTTTATTGGCAAAAATGTAGTTGAAATACAGTGTTGACCCTTGTTCTTCATAACCTCTGCAATTCGCTCTGGCACGTTGGATTCAAATCTGGGTCAAATCCTGACTGATGGTGATGCATTCTTGCCTTATTAGTTTTTAGAGTTGATCTCAATTTGTGAGCTTCTGCTTGTCTACTCGCCTTTTGAGGACTAACCACTGGTGCAAAGTAATTTTTGCCGATGAAGCTCCCTTCTGACTGTTTGCAACATCTGGAAAATCGATTGTTTGGAGCAGAAACGGTGACGCTACGATGAGATAAACCAACAGTGAGCATCCTGAGACCATCCATGTGTGGGGTTTAATTCAACTAAAGGAGTGGGCTCTCTCATAATTCTGCCCAAAAACACTGGTACAGTGGTACAGCACCTGGCCGCATGTTGAACTGACAACAGCCGGCTCCTTAACACCAGTAAGACAAAGGAGCTCATTGTGAACTTCAGGAAGAAGAAAGGAAGCATGCATGACCCCATCCACATTAATGGGATGCTTGTAAAACGTGTCTCCAGTTTCAAGCTCCTCCACCTGGTCCAGCCTGGTCAAGAAGGCTCATTTCTCTCATGAGAAGAGAAGGCTCATCTTTTCTTATAGGACACTGAAGAAGCATACACATATTCTTGACCAGTTGTATCACAGTCTGTTATGGGAACTGCTCAGATGCTGACCGCGAAGCACTGCAGAGGGTGGTGAAAACTGCCCAACATATCACAGGGACACAACTTCCTGCTTTTGAATGCATCCAGAGAAAACGCTGTCTACATCGAGATCACAGAATTCCTAAGGACTCCTCTCACCCTGACCACAGACCGTTTAACCTCCTGCCCTCTGTGAGCCGCTTCAGGAGCCTCTGGAAAAGGACCAGCAGACTCAGGAACAGCTTTTTCCCTACAGCTGTCTCCTTACTGAATTCTGCCCACTGAACCCCACCGCACCACTACACACTCCTCATCCCTCCTCATCTCTTCATCTGGTTTACAACACAACAACAACAACAAAAACAGTTGCACTTGTTATTACTTGCACTACTGTCTGATCATTCATACAGAATACTAAATAATCCATTTATATTTTTTTGCACCTTTTAATGTCTATTGCACTAGTGTAAATAATATTCATATGTTCATAGTTTTCTGCAAATAGGGTACAAACTTATTACACATTCCATCTGTATAATATTTTTTATAGTACACCTGTCTGTATATCATGCTGATAGTATTTAAAAATCTGTAAATGATGTCTATAGTACTGCTTTATCTGTATATGTATTGTACATTTGTAACATATTGTAGAAATATACCTGTACTTACTGTTTATTGAACTTCTGGTTAGATGCTAACTGCATTTCGTTGCATTGTACCTTAAATGTACAATGACAATAAAGTTGAATCTAATCTCCTTTACACTTAAATAAGTAAAAAAAATTAACAAGAAAAGCATTTCATTAAACTTGTTTGGGAAAAGATGAATGACTGGCAGTGTGGTGGTTTCCACGGTTGTGAGTGTTTTTCCCGCCCGGACAGAGGAGGTTTGCGATCTCGTGGTGGGGGCAGACAGCTGTCCGGTCTCGCGCATTACAGTTCTCATATATGGTCACGTAATCATGGCAACCTTGACGTATCCATTCTAAAAACAGACCAGAAGTGGAAGGAAGGTGACAAAGCGTTTTTGTACGCGTCCCACACGGGTAGACATTACGACTGAATTTCTTTTGTAAGAAAATAAAAATAGACAGACCAGCACACACCAGAGTGTGTTTGACCAGTGCGTGCGCTCCGCGTGATGCGCGTGGGTTTAGACTACTGGTGCCCAAGAACGCGGAGACCATGGAGAGTTTGGAGAGGCAGCTGATATGCCCTATTTGCCTTGAGATCTTCACCAAGCCGGTGGTGATACTACCGTGCCAGCACAACCTTTGTCGCAAATGTGCCAATGACATCTTTCAGGTACCGCCAGTATATACGAAAACTTAAAGTTAACAGCTATTTTTGGAGCATGGTATTTCATAACACCATATTTAAAATAACATCTCAAAAAGCTGGCATGAACATTTGGTGGTTCAAGACTGTCTTGTGCTTGGAATGGCTTAGAACAGCTAGTAAACAGTTTAGACTACCCAAAAGTACCAGTTTAAGCTTGATTTTCTACTGGTGCTTTTAAACTCAGCAGCTGTTCTGCTGTATAATAATGACAACTTATTATTTATAATACATATTTGTGTGTACAATTGGAAAAGTTAGTAAAGTTATGGGTGAAATGGGTGGATTTCATTCTTCATCTTCATCGTAATTGATATATTTTTCTGCTCATTATTGTATAATAATTACAACAGTATTGATAAAGTAATATTTCTTCTGTCAGTGTATTGTTTTATTTATATATAATGCATGTGATTGTATATTAGATCCCCTTGTAAGGAAAATTAAAATGTATTTGTATGTATTTTAGGCCTCAAACCCCTACCTGCCCACACGAGGAGGTTCTACATTGGGCTCTGGTGGCCGGTTCCGCTGCCCGTCCTGTAGGCATGAAGTGGTTCTGGATAGGCATGGGGTGTATGGCCTGCAAAGGAACCTATTGGTGGAGAACATCATAGATATGTACAAACAGGAATCCAGCGGGTACTTTTACTATAACTAAACCTGCTTCATATCCTCTTCTCTAATCATTTATGCTGTATAATAATTCTATTCCATTCAAGCACATTGTCCATTTGTGTATGTGTGTGTGTTGGGCTATAAGTAGGCCAATGTGATAGGAGCTATTCCAGACACAATTTGTGCTTATCAGTTGCCCCAACAGCACGCACACATTTGGAAACACATCTACGTGAACAACAACAGTTACTGTCTCTCAATTCTCTTTTTGGTTTTTGTTGAAGATTCATTTTTTATTACTCTATATATTTATGCACAACATTTTAAACACTAGTTGGTGTAAACAAGGCAATTTAATACAAATCTTTGTTTGTGTGTCAGCAGCAGTAAGCCTGAGCCAGAACTGAAGAATGACATGTTGATGTGTGAGGAGCATCCGGATGAGAAGATTAATATATACTGTGTGACCTGCTCTGTTCCCACTTGTTCGATGTGTAAAGTCTTTGGGAGTCATCAGTCCTGTCAGGTTGCTCCACTCAAATCTGTCTATGAGACCCAGAAAGTGAGGCTGCTTTAAATCTATATTTCTGCTTTCCTCTCCCTGCACCTCTGTATTTAATCTTCATGATGATTGATCAGTTTATGTTTATGTGATTGTGAGCACAGACTGAGTTGTCCGATGGTGTTGCTGTGTTGGTTGGCAACAATGACAGAATTCAGGGCATCATCAGTCAGCTAGAGGAAAGCTGCGGAGCAGTGGAGGTATGTGGTTGTTATATACAGATATATATATTTTTTGACAATGTCATCAACTTTTAGTTATTTCTTACATTATGGTCCATGCATGGATGTCAGTGCATGTGTGTTTGTATGTAGGAGAACGGTCGTAGGCAGAAGTCTCGTGTATGTGAGTGGTTTGATCGTCTGTATGCTCTTCTGGAAGAGCGCAGAGGAGAACTCACACTGAAGATCACCGCAGAACAGCAGGAGAAACTTGACTACATTGGTGGCCTACAGTGCAAGTAAATGCACACATACACACACACACATATATATATATATATATATAAATGCACACTAATCTTAACACACTGCTAATCACAGCAATCACCTGTGTAGTTACAGAGAGCACCTGGATAACACAGCCAAATTAGTGGAGACAGGAATTCAGACGATGGAGGAATCTGAGATGGCCATCTTCTTGCAGGTTGGCCAAGTTTTGGATTGTAGACTTGCGTGCTTTTCTTTAACAAAAAAATGTTGTGTATTAGAAAATAAAGCATGTTTTTCCTAAGCAATGGATTAAGTTTTTAATCTACATGTCTCTCTAACAGAATGCAAAGCCTCTACTACAAAAGTAAGATTTAAATAAACATTTTACCGATATGTATATAAATAAATTGTAATCACTTCTCCTTTATGCCATCTTATTCATTCTTTCTTTTAAAATTCAGGATAGCAGAAGGGAGGAATGTGTCTCATTTAGAAAAGGTGGAACGGGGATATGAAAATATGGATCATTTCACTGCAAACTTCAGCCCTGAACGAAGAGCAATACTCAGCATAGACTTTACCAAAGGTAAATTAACTCTAATACTAACCTTAATCATTTTTTAAAATCTGTTCCTTTATATAAAGTCTTCCTCTCTGTAGATGGTGATGAAAATGAAGTGGATGATGATCAGGAAGAATTAGCAGGTACTACTGTAAATCCGGAGACTCAGACATCTTTAGTGGCTACGCCTGCCCCGGCCCAGCAGAGACAAACCCCTGTACCGACATCTCCACCAACGGCAGCTGACTCCTCCCAGATGTCATCAAAACCAAGCCAATCAGTGAACATCAACCCAGCAGAGAACACGCCCTTTACGCCCACTCCAGACACGAGTCACAACTCTTCAACAGACACACCTGTTCAGGTAAGATTCTGTCTCTCTTACTCTCATCCATATTTGTGATGCCTTGTAATTGTAATTATTTAATCAAATGATTTTGTATTGGTCAGTAAATATTCTTAACTTTGGTTGGTGAAAGACTCAGAAAAACATCTGAGGACATATAGGGATCACTGTTTAGTGGTTGCTGTTTTGGGATCAGGTTCCATTTAGCGGAGATTGAAACTAACACAATCTCATGGCAATTATTTATAATACATATTTTATGTTTTGTCAAATTGGTGTTGGTTGCTATTTAGTATGATCTCATTCTTACATTCTTGGATGATCTGGACACTATGGTCCTAATGAGTTACTTGTGGACCTTCATGCTTATTTTTTCCCTAAAAATCATACAGTACAAGACCACTGACACCAAAATATGGACAATTTGTAGTTTATTTGGTAACACTTTAGAATAATGGTCCATTAGTTAATGTTTGTTAACTACTTTAGTTAAAATGATCTAAGCAAGAGCAATCCTTCTACAGCATTTATTAATCTTAGTTTATGTTAATTTCAACATTTACTAATGCATTATTCAAATCAAAAGTTTTGCTTGTTAACATTAGTTAATGCACTGTGAATTAGCATGAACTACATGTGACAATGAATAACTGTATTTTACTAACATGTAGTTGTAGTTAACTAACATTAACTAATGGACCATTATTCCATGTTAACGTGTATTTTTATTTTTGTTTATGTAGTTTTTTTTAATTAGTCAAGTTATACTTTTTGTAAAACAAACTAGAACATATGTTGACAAATTCAGTGAATTACATTGAAATATTATAATTTTTTTCTTTAGAATTCAACATGATGAAAATCTAAAATGTTAGCCATGACATACTGAAAGATATTTCTTTTTCAAAATTACCATAAATTTTAGCATAGTTTATATGGTTCTTTATTTATTTATGATGTGACCCAGTCTCTCTAAACTAAAGAGAAATTGAGATAATAAAAATACAACTGCCTGCCTGGAGAGAGTGCAACAATCTTTTCAACAAATTATATTCTAATGAAAATGTTGAACATTGATTCAGGTCTTTTGCCCACATTAATAGCCACAATATGTCTATTTGTGTGTGTGAGTTTTTAGGAATGTCACAATATCATTCTCATAAATGCTTTGGTAAATTAATTTACTTATATAATCAGAAACCAGAAAGAACTGAGTAATAACTGAAAGTGTCCTCAGAAATACAACTAAACAGAATTAAAGAGGAATACAAACAGTGTCCATTTAAGTATGAGCAATAGGCTGGTAGCTTCATAATCTGAACTTCTAGTCAAAAGGATGGAAGTTTTGGTCCAAAAAGAGCTGATGACAAAACCAGAACAATACTGAATTACGAGTGACGATCACAAAATTCTAAACACTAAACCCTGACCTGCCCCGTTTGTAACCATTCGGTCATTTCAAAACCACAGAGAAATGCTGTATTCTGTTATGAGCACAGATTACTATGAAAACCCTTTTGCTCTGTTTTACTGTTTCAATTTCTGTCCAGCCATCATCATCTGTCTCTTTCCATCTCACTTTTTCCTTCTTTTCCATATATTTAGGTAACTGCGGGTCCTAGCCAGACATCTGAGGATGGAACACACCATGTTTTCTCTTTTTCCTGGTTAAATATGCCAAAATAATATCAGACTAAGTTAGTAAACATCACAGTACGTTCCAGAAAAGTACTTCATAACTAATATTTTGTTACTTTGACACTTCATAATAAGTCATAAATATGCATTTAATATCAATGTAGGAATTTGGAAAGATGTTAGGCCTAAATATTCATTGATAATATATTCTGACTAAAGTAACTGACTAAAATGGAAAATAAAGGAATATTGTGTATAAATCTTGTCTTTTGTATATTTTTATATGCGTGTTTCGGAATACATTAAAAGACGAAGGAAAAGGCATACAACAAGAATAAAAATATTTAAAAAGAGTATTCACATGTAAACCCTGTACATGTCTTACGTCACTTAAACATAAAATCATATTTTAATACGTTATACATATAATGTTTGTGTAAGTCGTGCATTATTTTCCTAAATCGTTCATAATCTTGCGATTGTTGCTCGCGCGCTGGGCCAGTTGTTCGTCTCGCGCCATCTGCAGCACCTCGCGCAACAGGTGAAAAGTCAGATCCAGGGAAATTGGTGGATCCTCAGACCGGCGCTCCCGCTTCTCGAGGCTGTTCAGGATCTCGTTACCGACAGTACCGAGCTTACCTCCTAACCGCCGCTGGGTGAGCTGCAGCTGAAGCGCCTCGGTGCGTGTCGGTGATCCCCGGTTGGCAGCGCGTGGACTGTGAGCGGCCTTGTCCAGCCTGATGAAGTACTCAGCTCCTGAGCGCATCAGAACCGGCAACTGCATGTTCGTCTGTCCGGGGGCGGATCCAGAACGCGAGACGAAGACACCAAGACACACAGCAGCGAGTAGCACGTGCAGCTTCATTGAGGAAAACTCCCGGTTATCTGAATAAACATGATATGATATGAGGCGATCAAATGCGTCCAGGCTACTAGAAAATGCTTATATTTCACAATTTTATTTTAAACCTGAAAATATTCCATTCCGTTTGAGCATTTTTAATGACATGCGGGCATATAGTCATCCTGTTACGCTTTAATGTTTAATGCATTTCATTTATTTTTTTACATTTATTTATTTATTTCTTCACTGTATAGTTTCACGTTAAAACTTATGTAAGAACTTATGTCTGGCATTAAGAAAAAAGTAGGCTCAGACTTTTGATTGAATTTCATTAGGCCTACTTTTATTACAAACAATTATTTCAATCAAATAACTAACACACATTAAGCCATTAACATAGCTACAGTTTACTTTACATTTATGTAATTGTGTAAAAGGCCTGATTTGAGTTCATACTTACCTCAGGTCGGTGTCCTCTGGAAGTTACCTTGTTTGTGAGAGTGGGTTGTCGGTGCATCTCGAGCATCAGTGGGTTAATTTATATGAGGCGAAGAGCATCATATTTCTGAGATGACAGAATCACCGGAATGAGTCATTGAATAATTGGCTGCGGTTCAAGTAAATCCAAAATGAAAATGCTCTTGCATTCCGTCGTGAGTTTAGTTCAAGCTGTAGATTTAATCGAGATTCAGTCTCCTGTGAATTAACCGGGACTTTCTTAATTCGTGTTAATGAATCTGAATCAACCGCCGGTAATTGAGAGACTCTGTTGATGACGCACTGACGCGCCGAGGGAGGGCAGCGCATCTCCACCTGTTCACATCGTTGGCAGTGGCACATATGAGCGCAAGATCTGAGACACGAGTTATCAATCCAGGTTACGGAGAAAACGACCTCCCACGCGGTTTTAGCAGGTTTACATCTTACCCTATTAAAATAATCACCAACCTGGACAAAATGCATTCATTTATTTTCCAAATTGCCTGTCGTGGGAATGAGCTCAAACATGATAAATGCCTAGCCGTGAAACGCGGACTTCATCGCTCCGTGAGGGGACAGTTACTGAGTCACCGCAACCGCATTATACAGATAATGTATTCATGTTTGTGGATTATTTAAGAGGAACAGGTGCTTTTTCCAGGTTGCAACTGCTTTTTTGTTTGGTAAAATGTTTGTCCAGGGAAATGTGAATGTATACGAGTTTGCATAAATTTGCTAGAATTTGATAACTTTGTTAAATAAAGTTTTCTTTTGGTTCTTCAGCTAATAAAACAGAGAGATCAGAGACCATTCCTTCATCCAGAATCACTCCAGACCCTTCCGATTCCCAGCTCCATGTTGGTGCCTCTTCTCTTCAGTTCACCACACTCATTTTCTGTAGGGTTCAGGTTAGAGGAATGGAATGGCCTTAGCAGAAGCTTGGTTTTGTGCTCGGTGACCCATTTCTGTGTTGCTTTTGAGGTTTGTGTTTGGATTATTGTACGGTTGGAAGATCCAAACATGGCTCATTATAAGATTTCTAACAGAGTAAGTCACTTTTAGATTTTTTATCTGTTGGTATTTGAGAGAATCAAAGATGCCATGTGTCTGAGCAAGATGTCCAGGACCTCCAGCAGAAATATAGGCCCACAACATAAAAAATACAGCAGTATATTTCATTGTACCCATGGGGTACTTTTTATCCCCATGTGTTCACCAAACCCATCTTAAGCTTGAAGAATTTTTCCTTAAAACCTCCCGAACAACCTATGGTGATGGGTGCTGTTTGACAATTTTTTATTTTTAAGGTTTTCTGACCACGAGACTCTATTTTTGCGCTATTTTGTGCAATTCTCCAGCTGTGGTCCTCGGAGTGTCTTTAGCCACTCAAACTCTCCTCCTCACCGTGCATTAAGTAGACACATGTCCTCTTCCAGACAGATTTGTAATATTTTATGTTGATTGGAATTTTTTTTACTATTGCCCTGATGGTGGAAATGGGAATTTTCACAGATTTAGCTTTTTTCTTAAAGCCACTTCACTAATTTGTGAAGCCCAATTATCTTTTGCTGCATATCAGAAATGTATTCTTTGGTTTTTCTCATTGTGATGGATGATTAGGGGAATTTGGGCTTTGTTTTCAATCCTATTTTTATTTATGTAAAATAGGAAGCCTTATGTTAAATATGTTAATAATCACCCTGGAGTGCTCAAAATTGTGACTATGAATCGGAATATACTTCATAGATATTTTACTCATAAGAATTTCTAGGGGTGCCAATAATTGTGTCCAACTTGTGAGATTATCTCATTTATATAAAAAGTGTTTGTATTTGGTTTCTGTTTTATTATTCTGGTATAGTTACTGACATATTAAATAATTAAGTTAAAGTGGTTCAGCTGTTAGAAAAAGTGTTCTATTAAAATCAATTAACACAAACAGCTGCTTCACATTGAATAGTTCAGCACAACACCATTAATTAATTATGACTTGAGTAAAACACTGACAGCACACTATAAGACAACATGGACATGCTTAATGCATCATTTCATGACTGTGGTATAAATCAATATGTTATATTTTGTAGTATGTTTTCATGCATCTTGTAGGAATCAAATTGATGGATTATTTGATGATTTTTGGTGACTGTCATTGGATGAACAAGTGAATGTAATAAAACTACGTGGGCAACTATACAATAAAATGAGACTTTAATGAAAAGATACTCTATAATAATAATAATAATAATAATAATATCTTTTTTTTTTTACTTTGCTAAATAGAAGAAGCAGCCTGTATTAGGCAATTTAATTAACTCCCATTGTGACAACTAAATATAAATATAAATAAAAATATTAATATTAATATAAACAGTCATGTTTCCACCTCAGTCATGAGCGCATACCTGTCAGCAGGTGGCAGACGAACACAGTGCGAACTGTACGTGTCTGGAGTCGCGCGCAAGCGGGCGCGAGCAGAAATCATGGCAGGCGGTGAGAGAGTCGCTCATTTGATGCGTCAGCTCGCGAGCGCGGCGTAAGTTTAAATCTTTTAAGTTTGCACCGTTAAGGTATTAAAGAGTGTTAGTTTTAGTGAGTGCACGTTTATATTTCTATGTGTATAGGTTATGCATGTTGACTCTTGTCAATGTCCTAAGATAAATAAGAGTTGTAAACAGAGCCTTAAAGGGACAGTCCACGAAAATAAATTCTGACATAATGAACTCACGAGTCACGCTCGTGTTGTTCCAAACCTGGAGGAATTTCTTTCTTATGTGGAACAGAAGATAAGATAATAGGCAGTTTCATTTCATAGCTTCTTTTTTTCAGAATGTTGACTGATTTCTCCTGTCAAAGATCTCCCTTTTGTTTTCCACAGAATAATCATTTAAACAACTGCTATTTTTTGAATGCAATATCTTTTATAGGTGCAGATGCCCAGCTCATTCTCAAGCATATTCCCACACTTATAATCGAGGTAAAATATTTCAGTGATTTTTCTCTGAATAAATGGACGCTGTCATATGTGAGTGTGTTTTGTGTGTGTAGTTTCTACAGGTGAGGTTCATATGTGTGAACGGAAAACAGATTATGCATTTGAAGTAAGTGCACAACATACATGCATTTAATATTAATAGTTATGCATTGTGAAATATTTTTCAAAACAATGTGAAATATTTTTTTAAACAATATGAAATATTTTATTTTATACCTTGTTACATGATATACAGTTATTTATAGTGAAACACTTTTCTCTTTATCAATGTCAGTCACTCAGTATAATTATGAATCTGAATATCCAGGAGTTACATCATAACATCAAAGATCTTTATACTATAATAATTAAAAATATTATTATTATTGTGGTTATCCATTTCATTCTTGTTGTTCCGTTTCAGATGGCTTGTTCAAATATCAGATATGGAGCAGGAGTTACCAGAGAAATTGGCATGGTAAATTGTTTCATCATTTACTCACCCTCTTTTAGTATGTACACCATTTGTATGCACTGAACTGATTAAGTAGACTCTATTATTGCTCAACATATTGCATATTGCTCAGAAAGTCCCTCTTTAGTTGATTTCAGTATAGCTTTGGAGTTCTCAGTCGTTGGTTGTGAAGTTTGCTGTTTTGGCTGATATAATCAGGATTTGCAGAACATGGGAGCACGTAATGTGTGTCTGATGACGGATAGGACCTTGTCTCAGCTGCCGCCGGTTGGAGTAGTGTTGGACTCATTGACGAAACATGGAGTCAAATATAAGATCTATGAGGATGTGCGAGTAGAACCAACAGACAAAAGGTGAAAATGTGATGTTCATGTAAGTGTTTCAAATTAAAAACAACAATGTGAAAGCAACGTCTCTTTCTCTTTTCAGCTTTAAAGCAGCGATTGATTTTGCTAAACAAGGACATTTTGATGTGTATGTTGCTGTGGGCGGGGGCTCTGTGATTGACACCTGTAAAGCAGCCAATCTCTATGCGTCTCATCCAGAGGCAGAATTTCTAGACTTTGTCAATGCACCAATTGGAAAAGGAAAACCCATCACAGCCTCACTGAAACCACTCATCGCTGGTACAAAGTCAAACTTAATATTACTTTTTCTTTTTTTCCCCTTTGTTGTGTCTCTCTCTCTCTCTCTCTCTCTCTCTCTCTCTCTCTCTCTTTCTCTTAACAACCATTCACCATAGAACAAACATTTAAAAACTATTGCAGAAATGCTGATAAATTATACATGTGTTTTTGTGTGTGTTTGTGTATGTGAAAGTTCCTACTACGGCTGGAACGGGTAGTGAAACTACAGGAGTGGCTATCTTTGACTTTGAGGACCTGAAGGCCAAAACTGGTTTGCAGAAACATTTTACTCATTAACATTTCATCATTGTTCTCCATATACAGAGTTCAGAAAGGTTGAGTGTTGAGTTTTAGATTTAAAGGGGGGGTGAAATGCTATTTCATGCATACTGAGTTCTTTACACTGTTAAAGAGTTGGATTCCCATGCTAAACATGGACAAAGTTTCAAAAATTAAGTTGTACGTTTGAAGGTTTGTCACAAGTTTCGGAAAGTTTTTTTCAAGTATGGCTCTGTGTGACGTTAGATGGAGCTGAATTTCCTTATATGGGTCCTAAGGGCACGTCTGCCGGAAGAGCGCGCGCTCCCGTATAGCAGAGCACTGAGAGCACAACAGACTTCACTGATCAGAGCGAGAGCGCCGCGAAATGTCACAAAAGAAGTGTGTTTTTGGTTGCCAGGGCAAGACAACCCTGCACAGATTAAGAGAAACAGCATTAAGGGACCAGTGGATGGAGTTTATTTTTACAGAGCATCAACGGAGCTGTGCAAGTGTTTGTGTTTGTTCCCCTGCATTTCGAAGATGCTTGTTTTACAAACAAGGCCCAGTTTGACGCCGGATTTGCACATCGTTTATTTCTTAAGGATAATGCAATCCCAACGAAAAAGGGTCACGATCGTGTGTTGGAACCGCAGGCGGTGAGTTAAACTGCTTCAAATATCTCTGTGTTATTAACTTAGCTATCGGGGGGGTAAGCACATCAAGTAAACAACATGCGATGATGTCATCAAACTGCACGAGTAAAACTGCTTCAAATATCTCTGTGTTATTAACTTAGCTATCAGCGCGTAAGCACATCAAGTAAACAACATGCGATGTTGTCATCAAACTGCACTTTCCACATGTACAGCTTAAAAAATAAATAAAAATAAATAAAAAAAGACGACAAAGTGGAACTTAGTCATTTTTCAAAACCGCTAAGCAAATATATACAGTTTCAGTACATACCACATAGAGACGTTGTTGCTGATGCTGCTCTTGTTAAATTTCAGCCTCTGGATCTGATTAAAGATCATAAATATACGCTGAATCTGACTGTTAGCAATGGTTTGTTTTGGTTGGTTTTGTCCTCACGGTGTCACAGCTTCCAAATGCTCTCAACTCAAAAGCATACTCGCGCTCGTGATTCTTTAGCCTACACGTCACGCCTCCAGCCGCTCGTGTTTTTCCGGGAAAAATCGGTACAGACTATCTTTCTCTTATGAATATAATAAAACTAAAGACTTTTTGGAGTTATGAAGGATGCAGTACTACTCTATAGGTACTCAAGATTAACAGGATATTGAGTGAAAACTGGCATTTCACCCCCCCTTTAAGATGACGTAATGGTTAATTAGTTAGGGTGTCTTGTGTAAGTTTGTTGTGTAAGCTTAGCAAATTAATATGTTTGTCTTTTCAGGTATTGCAAATCGAGCCCTAAAGCCCACTTTGGGGATGGTGGACCCCTTACATACTCTGCACATGCCATCAAGAGTGGCAGCTAACAGTGGCTTTGATGTGCTCTGGTGTGTTTACATGCACACACTATTTATTAACTATGTTCTAATTAATAAGGCAATCACTAAACAAGGTAACGGCATTATTAACTGTGAGAAAATGTAAGTAAACTTACAGAAAGTAGTGGTTTGAAGATTCTGTATAAACCTGCTTTATTATCTACCCATTCTGTGCTTTTATATTTTTGAATGAAAAGAAATAAAATAAAAACTTATTAATGCTAATATATAGTGAAATAAGCAGCCATTGCTCTTGTGTCAGATGATCTTTCAGAAATCATTCTGATATACTGATTCTAATATAACACTCATTTTTTTTTAGGATTCTTTGATGAATAGAAAGTTAACAGCATTTATTTGGTCATTATCTTGTGTAACAATGTAAACGTCTTTACTGTCATTTTTGATCAATTTGATGCATTTTTACTGAAATTATTAGTGTCTTTAAAAACAAAAAACTTACTAACCCCAAATTTATGTAACTAACGCGTGTATATTTGATATTTATGTTTAGATAATGATATTCATTGTGCTTGGTTTAAATCCTTCTCTTTTTAGCCATGCATTAGAGTCATTCACTGCTTTGCCGTATAACCTAAGGAGTCCCTGCCCATCCAACCCCATCAATCGCCCAGCTTACCAGGGCAGCAATCCAATCAGTGATGTTTGGGCAAGACATGCTCTCAAGATCGTTGCCAAATACTTGAAGCGGTATGTTTCTGTTTTTTGGATTTATAATATGATTTAAGTCATGAGTTTTGGGGTTCATTAACTATTTGGGTATTTTATTGAAATATTTGATTCTGTATTTTTAAATGTTTATATTTAAATGTAATATTGTTAAGATATGAAAACGTGTGTGTTGTAGAGCGGTGCGTGATGCTGGAGATGTGGAGGCTCGCTCCAGCATGCACCTGGCCAGTGTGTTTGCTGGAATCGGCTTTGGCAATGCAGGAGTCCATTTATGGTAATTAAATAGAACTAACATTAAATTAACACAAAAAAAAAAGAGTTGATTCTGGTAATGAGTTTGGCAGCATCAAATTGCAACACACTTAAGAGACTGCTAATGGAATCACTAGTGCTGCACTGTAGTACGCTAAATCTCCATATTTGTATGCATCATCAGACAGCACAGGTGGACTGAACTTACTGCTGTGAGAGTTCAAAGAAAGGCGTAGAGATCTCACAGCTCTTGTTGAAAGTTAGTAATGGCTAGTTGGTGATGCAGGCATTGACCTTCATGCCACTTTTAAGACAACATGCATTTAATTTCAAATCACATGTACAATGATGTCCTTCCAATAGTTCTATATAGATATTTGTGGAATTTATATGATAATGTGTTGTTGACTTTTCCTTTTCCCTGTTCAAGTCATGGAATGTCATATCCCATTGCTGGGAATGTCAAAACTCACAGGGCTAGAGGCTACAATGTAGAACATCCTATAGTGGTAAATATAAACTGTATTACACTACTGTTCAAAAATTTGGGGTCAATAAGTTTTTTTTTTCTTTAGCACCAAATCAGCATATTATAATGATTTCTGACGGATCATGTGACATTAGAGGAATTTATTATATTTAAAAATATATTAAAATAATTGATTCAAAATTGTAACTTTGTTTTTTTTTTTAACTTGAAGTGATATTTCCCAGTACTGCTGTTTTTACTGTATTTTTGATCAAATAAATGCAGCCTTGTTGAGACTTAAAAAAATTATGACCCCAGACTTTTGAATGATCAGATCTCAGAGTAGTTTCTTTGCGTTTTTTCTTCGTGGCAGATTCCCAGTGTTTAACAGTGCCGTTTTCTTTCAGCCTCACGGACTCTCTGTAGTTCTTACGTCCCCTGCTGTTTTTGCCTTCACTGCAAACATGTGTCCTGAGCGCCACCTGGAGGCTGCACAAATACTAGGTAAAACGCATAGAAAGCTAAACTCAAAACAGTGTCAAATAATAACACTGTAATGTGAAAGTAGCTTATAAAAATGTCTCGTTCCGAGAAGCTGCTAAATAAATGTAATTAGTTTGTGTTGCTGTGATTTTATAGAAAGTTCTATATTTGAATCATTGTATGATTTAACTGGCCATGGTTAATGTTTGTGTGTGTGTTTTATAAGGTACTGATGTGAGTAACATCAAGAAAGATGATGCTGGCCGTGTGTTGGCTGACACTCTCAGATCGATCCTGTATGACCTGGAAGTGGAGGATGGCTTGTTTGCAATCGGCTACACTAAAGAGGACATTCCATCTTTGGTGAAGGGCACCATCCCTCAGGTCAACATATCACAATGTCACGTCATCATTTTTTTGCTGAAAGCTCAAATTCTGCTCCATCAAAAATCACCCAAGCAGCTTAATCACCTGAGAATGAGAAATATGGCAGTTTAAAGGACTGGACTCCTCCAGCTAAAGTCACTGTTTAAAAGAAATAAACAACAGCTGGGTACTATATGTTTTATAGCCCCAGCTGAAAATGCAACACTTCAATGCTTACAACATTATACTAACCAATATCACATTATATTGTGTTTTATAGAGTTTGATTGTTTGTGTGTGTTTGACAGGAGCGGGTAACTAAACTGTCTCCTCGAGCTCACACTGAAGAGGATCTGACTGATCTGTTTGCAGCATCCATGAAGCTCTACTGAACAGACTGAAGAACATTTTCACATATTGACGTGGTTCTCAGAAGCACAGCCTTTGATTAGCTGTGTTGATTTCATTATGTAAGCAGAGACACTGATCTTAACACTCTGACCTCAATTACCTTTAATCCTTTCAGTGATGTCACTGTCCCGAGCCAGAAAAGCAGAGACAGTAACACACTCACAATCAGATACTGTATTCTGCATGTCAGCATATTTAAGCATAATTATCATTGTGATATATTTAAACCACCCTGCACACACAGAGAGAGTATGCATGCTCTCCATTCAATCTAACTATTAAGGCTGATTTGTTAATCAGTGTGATTTAGACAGGTTGGATTTAAATGAGTCTAATCTAAGAATCAGGTTTAGACTTAATCTAGTTAGCAACATAGTTTTTTCTGCTGAGTTGTTTTTATATCTTAAATCAGTGATTAATTAAAATGGATTAATGCATTCAGATTAATTTGTTCATGCTGTCCTGAAATGTTTATCTGAAGTGAGGAACCTTTTATAGGATTTTAAGTTCTGAAAATTAAATAAATATTCATACTTTCCCTATATCACTACACAAGTAATTTTCTTGGAAATGGAGCTAGAAGCATTAAAAACTGAATTTAATGGAGTATATCGACTATTGTGTGAAACATTATGAAACCAGAATATTTCTTACTGTACTGCAGGCTAATAAAACGTATGAAATCTGAAAATATTATCATTTTGTTGTGCCTTTTTTGACGTATATGAAGTTTTCTATGTAGGGACCTGTTTCGCTAAAGACTGGGTATAGAATGTGAAGTGTTTTGTCATTTGTTATTGGTGTGAGTGCAGCAGAGAGCTGACTTTTAGAAGCGTGTGATTGGCTGATCAAAGCTTTGGCTTCTGGAAGCGTGTGATTGGCTGGTCAGAGCTATGTCCTGCAGCATTTAATCTATTAACTATTAAGTGAAACAGATTTAAATAGATTTAAGAGTGACGTTTCCTAGAAAAGCACCTAAACATGATCTTGTAATGAGTGTGCGTGTAAGAGAGTATTTAAAGAGGGGAGAAGATTTAGCACTTGCAGTGATTCTTCTTGCAGTTTGTGTTTTGTTTGACTTCGTCATGCAGCAAATCTACACACAGAGCCATGAAGAGTTTGAGGTGTTCACCACTGTTCTGTCGCCTCAAGGTTAGTCATCTTTTCTTGCTCAGTTTTATCATTTCTGCTTAACTCACGAATATCATTACAGCAAAATGATTGATTCTTTCAGTTTGTCAGAAGAGAGTGATATTCAAGCACCAAGGAGAAATGGTAACAATTGGAGCTGCAGGATCATGTAATACAGTAGTTTATACTTACAGAGCTGATGGTGAAGGCAAGTAATGTTTATGTGTGTGTGTGTGTGTGTGTATTAGATGGTTGTGGCAGCAGACTACAGCGCAGACTGTGATGAAGAGCTGAGTGTCCGTGCCGGTGAGGTTGTGTTGCTGCTGTATCAGGAGAATGCTGACTGGTGTTATGTCCGACTTCAGAACGGAAAGGAAGGATACCTGCCCACAGCCTGCTTCACTACGGTACTCATGCACACAAACACGTACGATGCACAAATGATAAACTACATAGCGCACATGCTGCATTTTTCACTTCAAAACCATGTGTGTTCCCTTGTGGAAAAAGTACACTGTAGCATACTTTTAAAAAGAATATTCATTCTGGAAATAATAAAGCTAGTTCAGTATAATATACTTTGGTGCAAACTGTAATATTAATGTTATTTGCAATTAAATGAAAACGTATAATAGTTAAAATGTATATTAAATGCAACTATTTTATCTTAAGAGTGTATTTTTGGACTCAGATAAGTAGGACTTGTTTAATTATGTATTTTTTTCAAATACTTTGTTGTCTTTTTGTAATATGGTTAAAGTGCCGTCAAATGTCCTGACAAGTATTTATGCAAGCTTAAATACATTTTAAAGTAATTTCTATTGTAACCTGAATGTTATGATCTTAAATATATTTGTAATGATGATCTTGAAATGTTGTCAATTGAAAGGTATATTAACTTGAAATATAATACACAAATAATACATGTGCTTTAGGATGTTAGACAACACGTCAAAATAAGTGTACTTTAAAGCACAACAAAAGATTCTTAAAACACAATGCCTTAAAATGTACTTTTAATTTGACATTAAATTGGACACTTTATTAACATAATGCTTAATTATAATGAGAAGTCATGAAAGTATATGCTAAGTACAGTAAAGTGGTCTTTATTTAATTACTCTTCTACTATCTGCAATAATTGTAATTTTATATTTTTTTATTTACTTTTAACATTTGAAGTACACTAAGTGCACATATAATTATGCACAATTCTTTTCCACAAGGGTTAATAGGGAGTTGGTCCTCACATTGCTGCTGTAACAGCTTCTTGTCTTCTAGAAAGGCTTTCTACTCCATTTGTTTCTACAACCTTCATTTTAAGACGATTATTTATATCATTTGCTTTAGAGTGTCACTAGGACGTATCAATTTCAGATGTCAAGATATTGCTTTTGCAACTTCTCCGAGATGCTTGGAACATAAAAACTGGAAAACTAAAATTAATATTTCCTACTGGCACACTACAGTTAAATATATAATGACCTATCTTAAAACTAATGTATATATGTGTGTGTATATATATATATATATATAGAAGCAGGAGTCATTGAGGCCCTATGTAACTCAGCCATCGCAGAGCTTTACACAAACGTCATCTAAAGATCGGATTGGCTGCTCTGGGTGAGTATTTATGATGTTGTGTAACTCTGATTTGTTTTTGTCGTGTTGTGTGATCACTGGTGTTTGTATCTCTAGAGGGCGTTCTCTGAATCTGCTGCGGCGAGCGTCTCTGTCAGGAGTGCCAGGTTCACCTCGGTTGCTTCAGCGGCTGCTCTCTCGTCGACGTAGTGAGGGACATGCTGTACGTTCGATCGGCTCCATCAATCATGCATTTCATCCTGACTGATCCATCTAACCCTAGAGCTCCAGTTTTCTCTTCTAAATGGGTCACAGAACATCAGAAACTAGGACAAGTCTGACACCAAAGTTCAGTCTGCATGCAACTCCTTCAGATTTGGAGATAAAACTGACTTTGGTGTCCTGATTAGGGTTTGGGGCCTCGGTAACTTCGTAGCCAGTTCCTAGCACTGAAACTGTTAACTGGTGTTAAGAATCTTTACCATTACTGCCCCGTGTAAATATGTGAATACTGGTAAAAAAAAAAAAAAAAAATGTAAAGCCCTGCAAGTTGCTTTGGATAAAAGCGTCTGCTACATGCATAAATGTAAATATTGTGATTTTTTTTTTTTTTATCCGAAATTTCACACTCTTCTTCACCTATGAATGTATATAATATGTACATGTTTTGACTAATAATACAGAAAGACTACAATGAGAAATTGTGATTATGTGTAAGTTTGTGTAATATATATATATATATGTAATTTTTATATTATAATGATAGTGTTGCCAAAGTTAATACTAACCCAAAAAAGTATAAAAATAAAATTATTTTTAATCTATAACAAAACACAGAGAAAACGCACTTGCAGAAAACCATTTACAATGGAAGTATTAAAGTATTATGTAGTGTATCTAAGTTTTTGTGTATATATTTTCCATTTTTCCTTTTTTTTTTTTCGACCCTGAATTTGTTTTATTCTGCATATTACATAAAAATCATACAATGTAATTTCAACCACACCTCAGATCATAACTTACCACACCACAAAGTATCTAAACTAAACTAAATTATTATTATTTATTATTTGCCATTTTCGATGGTATGAATACTGTTAAATGATGGTTTACCCTTGATGCTCTTTCATTTTTATGGACTTTTTAGCTTGTATTTTGAGGACGTTGGCACATAGCTCTGACTGCTGCAAAATGTAATGAAATTAAAAGTCATTTTGTAATTCACAGGCTTTAATGATCATCACTTCATCAGGCTTAACTAGGAGAAAATATCAACTCTAATTTGGTAATACGTTACAATTAGGTTTAATTTGTGAATGCATTATGTATTATGAACTAACAATGAACAATTTCATTTAACTTCAGAATTTATGAAAATGAAAAACATGTACTATTGTAAACATTTATTCATAATAGATTAAAGTTACAGTTGTTTTACAACCAAAAATATGAAACATAGTAATATTAAATTTTTTAAAGTAATTATATTCAGCAAGGATTCATTAAATTGATCAAAAATGACATTAAAGGCATTTATAATGTTACATAAGATTACAAATAAATGAAATTTTCTTTTCATTAATGATCAGATTTTTTTCTCTTTTTTGCATTAAGTGGCACAACTGTTTTCAGCATTGATAAGAAATGTTTCTTTAGCACCAAATCATATAAAAATGTTTTCTAAAGGATCATGTGACACTGACAACTAGACCAATGATGCTGAAAATTCAACTTTTTCATAATGGATAAATCTAAAATTTAAAAATGCAATACAATAGAAAAGTTATTTAACATTGCAATATAATATTACAATATTACCATATATATATATATATATATATATATATATATATATATCTCTCAAAGGAGACTTCTTTCAAAAATCATACTGACCTCAAATTTTTGAACAGTAGTTTATGTAGTTTAACATCAATCAAGATTGAATATATTGTTCAATATTTCATGTTTTCAATAAATTAAATGTTAACATATAAAAACCCATATAGTAAAGTAATAGCACATATTTATATTGATGTGGTCTACTCTATAGTGACCCATTAGAGATAATAGAAAACTGCATTAGAAAGTGATTCAGAAACAGCGGCCACATCGTTTCATACATATGGAAATAACTTTATTGTTATTAGGCGAAAAAGTAATCAAGCATGCAAACAGCTTTTATTGAAAAACAGAGGAGAAACAATCCAGAAGGATGGGGAAGGGGGGGGGGGGCATATTCAATATCTGTACAGATAAAAGTATAATACAATATATACCACTATTGTACACTGGAATACAATATATCAGGAGGGAAGCAGTCACAAGTCTGTTACATGAAGCAGTCAAACATTTCATTTGTGCTGCTCTTCACACCAACAATATCAATTATGTTCAAGAGCTAATAAACACACCCACACAGAAAAGTGCTCTGGTATATGCTGCCAACTTAAAAATGAAAACTCAATCTTTTAAAATCAAAAGCTCATAAAGCGTCCATCATCATCACGCTTCACTTGGCCTTGGACCAAAGTTAGGCCTCGTTCCAATAGTCCAGTTTATCATTTTCAGAAGCAATCCTCTGTCATACAGAAGTGTGTCATGCACAAACACTGCAGATCAGAGCTGGGGAGGGTACTGTATCTCATTAAGGCTGTTAACAACAGGTTTGGTCACCTGTTTTTTTTGGCAATGCCGGGTTAAATGCAACAGCTCAGCAAAGTTTCAATAGATACGAGTTCAACACAATCTCTAGGATTTTCCATCCGTTTTATCCTCCACCCAGTGACCGAAGCACAAAGCTCAACACCTCTGTTTATGTTTTACTTTTTTTTGGTTTATATGAATCAGTTCCCAAGGTGACAAGAAAAATCTGTCTAGAACAGAATATGGATATCTCAAAAGAAAACTCTTAAACCGTCCTTGACACACATTGCCCTATACTTCAGCATATTAGAATGGCTTAACACACAGGTAACATTATTACTACAGCGCTGAACTTAAGACTATCCTGAAAATATCACCCACTCTGCTACTTTCTGTTCAGAATTTACCAGAGTCTGCATTACATTCCGATCCGAAGTAAACTTCTATGAGTTGTCTTGTACTGAACAGTGTTTTAAGAAGACAGGACATGCAAAATGTTACATTAAAACCAAAATGATGAGTCTGAATGACTCTGAGCCGCACCAAAAGGCAACACTCACAATTTCAAAGGACAATCTGAGATTTCTCAGATGTCCAGATACTCTAAGCTGGCCTGCTGAGCTCTAAGAGTGTAGTGGGATGGTTAAGTAAAAGTGAAATGCTGCTGGAACTATTTTCCAGGCTTTTACCACGTAGTGTTCTTTGGATAGACAGCAATGAAATGTGGGTAACACAGGTTAGAGAAGCAACGTAGACGAAGACGGCCATATCACTGAATTGATACCTGTTTGTTCCATGTGCCAGAAGTGTGTTGAGGACATAAACATATGATCGAGGAGACCCTGTTATTACTAAGTGCACACAGATGCAGGGCTTAAGTTTAGACTCGGTGAGACAGTCAGTGTTTCAAATTGGATTGTGAATTATTAAGTTGGTAAGAAAGCCATGAACCCAGCAATGAGGGTCAAAGTGCACTTTGATTATTTAAGTACTATGTGGATACTAGCAAAGCTCAAGGTTGACCTTTAAGGGATATTTCAACCAAAAATTTAAATTGTCAACATTTACTCACCCTCATACCATACGACTTTTTCTCTTCTGCAAAACACACACACACACAAAAAAAACGACTTTCGGGTCCAGTGTTATTTTGGACGCCATTGACTTTCATTATATTTTACAGAAACATTCCAAAGATCGTCTGTGTTCCACAGAAAAAAGTAAGGCATTGGTTTGGAATGACATGACTATTCATTTACTGAGTGAGTAAATGAATAACAGTATGTTCAATTTTAGTTGATCTCTATAAATTAGTGTGCACCATGTATATATTTTAGGTGAATGACACTCAATTTCTGTAATAATCACTCCAAATTTTACATCTTAAGACTGATAATATTTAAGGAATGCGTTTCACACTCGTACGATGCTTGGTGCATATGTAAATTGGCTGCACCATTATTTGTTAGTTGAATCACAGTGTGTGTGTGTGTGTGTGTGTGCGTGTGTTATGCCAGGAAGCTCACTCTCTGCTATATGGATGATGAAGTATCAAGACTGGTCCATGGGTTCAAAGGTACTGGGAGGCTCCGCACCTTGACTTTCCATATCCTCCTGTTTGTCAGGAGCCTCTTCTTCCTTCGCATCCTGCCTTACTGCAGCATGCTGGCACAAGTGTTTGTCCATGGATGCCTGTATGCTTGAGACCATCTCCTGCAAGCGCTGCCGTTGGGCCTCGATCACGTCGGGCTCCAGCCCTAAACCGCGCCCCTCGCGTAAAGTGAGCATGCCCGGGGCCACACGCACCAACTCCTCCCCTGACAACGTTAACCCTTCACCTTGAACGCTGCCGCTGAGATCCACGCCGCTGCTGTGCTGCCGCCTGATTGGTGGGGCGGAACCCAACGAGTGACCTTTGCCCTGGAAGGCCGTGACGTTCTGCTCTTTCCTGCGCACAGCACCACCGGCGCCCAGTCGCAAGCCGTGCGCGGGGCTTCCCTCACGGCTACGGGAGGCTGCATCTGAGTGGAGCTGGGAAAGGGCCTCCTGGACGAGCTCTTCCACATCAGGGCCCACTGGAAAATGGCCGGCTGTGTCCACACACAGCTCCAAACGCTCCTCTGCAGCATTGAACACAAACGTTTTACCCAACAAATGAGGCAGTGTGCAGTGCTTCCCGTCCAACAGACCTTAACACAGAAATACAGTTCATTAGTTTCTCTAATGTTCTCACAAATGTTTACAATATTCCTAAAAAAACATTATATGTATTGCAATTTATTAGCATTTTTGTGGAATAGCAATGCCAAAAGATAAAACAAAAGAACAAAAAACTAAAACAGTAATAAAATATATTTTTGGCTTGGAAGACAGATCATATATTTGTAAAATCAAACAAACTAATAAACAAAAACTTTTAACGTTTAAAGGAAAATAAACTTGAATAAGAAATACTACAGATTCTAAAAACTAATTCTAGGTCACATTAAATTAAATACATTTGTGACGATGACAAGTTGAAGCACAAGATCATTTCATGCTGGAAAACATTATCATCAGGTTTTAAACAAACCTGAGGAGTTTAAGCAGCTTGCGTCCTGCTGTCATTAAACAATTACTTTTATCCAAAGCAACTTAAACTGCAATCAAGGTACACATTCAATTTTTTTTTACAGTTCTTGCTCTCCCTGGGAATCAAACCTGCAACCTTGCAATTGTTAGCACCATACTCTACTGCTTGAGCTACAGTTAAGCAGAAAGAGGGACAAACCAATTACTAAAACATTCTGAAATGTGTTAACTTTTAATTTCAACTTCTCAATTATTGTTATGCAGATAGTATAATTTTTTAAAGAAAAATGAAATAAAATAATATTAAATAAAATCCTAATTTAAAATTAAAAAAATGCCGCTTTTGAATACTTTTTTTCTGACTACTGGGCATATACAGATAATCTAAATTAAATTTTATTTTAACTCCACTGCATTGCCTTTATCAGCCAGTGGCAGAACAAACAAAAGTCTGGATTAACAGAGGACCGCTTCCACACCACAAACCATGAAACTTATTCTGTATTTTTAAGAAAACCAAACCTGTTCTGAATAAGAACCGGTTCTCAAACCCTACACTCAAAATACAGTGTTACTGCAAATGCTTTTTGGCAAGACATATAGTCTTTGTCATGCCAAGCACAATTTAGAATTTTGAAAACTCAATTCAAATTGTGTGAGAAAGTGATAAAAAGACAGATTACCCATGTCTTTCTTCACAATATTGTAGAAGACTCCTCCTTGTTGGAACAGGTGAGGCAGTTTCTTGGCATATGTCCAGATATCTTCACCTGAGAGAAACCGAACAAGAGAGAGGAGAAGAGAAAAACATTAAATAGACAGGCCTCACACACACATTTAGTATGACACAGCCTTCTCATAAAGCAGATCTATAACAGGAGGGTGCGTCTTACCCATAAGTGCTGCCAGGAGACACAGTGACGACATCTCGAGGTCAATGTTTTCCTGAAGTTCCCTGCTACTGGTGCGGCTGAGTCGTGGGTCAGAGTGAGTGTGCGTTTGAGGCGTCTGCGTCTGGGTCATGTGCGTTTCAGGAGAACTCTCTTTTAGCACTTCCACAGAGATGCGGTCACCATGCTGAAGCGCCACGGGCTGGTTCTGGTCCTCGGGACGCGGCGGGGGCAGCTCTTTGGGTGGGAAGCCATGTCGAATGCACAGCTGTCCGGACGACAAGTTGAAGACCTGGATGATGGAATTCTGGAGCTCAGCGTAGGTGGTGTGCGGTTGCAGCGTAAGCATGGCCTGCCGCCCGTCGCTGGTTGTTACACGGATTTTCTTCTCTCCGCTGGAGGCTGGCACTTTGGTGGGCGTGGAAGGTGCAGAGGATGATGAAGAGGAAGGAAATGACAAGCGAGAATCCTGTTGGCGCAAGCGGTCTGTGCTGCGGCGCTGGGACAGGGCCGCCTGCTCGCTGATGCTGTGCTGCAAGACCCTCTCGGTTTTGCTCATCACCAGTTCCTCTTTATGCAGGGTTTTGCCCTTCTGTCCAGTCAGGATAATTTTAGTAGGAGGGTGAGTGGCAGATTCACTCCCGTCTCTCCCGTCCTGCACATGAGCACCTTCGATGGCCACTGGATTGTATTCTTCTTGGCTCCTCTTGGCGGTGTGATGCAAAATAGTGTTCACCACTTTTTGGACCAGAATCTCACTGCCGAACTCACCGGGGAAGTGTTTTGTGACGAGACGCATCGTTACATCATAAACATTGCTGTTGAGAGTCTGATCCATTTCGTACTGGAACCAATAAACTGTCTCACGCACCACACGGCCGCCCCACTCCAGAGTGATGGGAAAAGCTTCAGGAAGATTGTCGTACTCCTTGCCCTCCCAGAAGTGTTTGAACCCACAGCCGCACTTCCCACCCTCGGAGCGAGTATTGGTACGGTCTCCATCCAAATAGACCACAGAGCCGTCGCCACAAACGCGCCGCACTGAAGTTCCGTGACACCAGGTGCAGGCAGTGAGTGTGCTGAGTTTGTAGTCGGGCACCAGCACATCTTTTTCTGGGTTATAGGAACAAACCAAACTATTTAAAGGAAAGCTGTAGTTTTTGTCCGCTCGTAGTGTACCGTGAGTCGACTTGGCCAAGTTGTAGAGTTTCCCTCCCGGTATGAGCCACTCTGCTGGCACGTGGAGCTCCGAGAGGGCATTGCAGACAAGGCAGCGGTGGAGACGACCCTCCTGAACGGATTTCTTAGCCGCTTCAGTCACCTCCTCTGGCTGCACACCGATCACTCCAGTGCGTCGATATATGTACTGGTGGACGTCGGCGACTAGAGCAGGGTGGATGCTGTGCTTGTCCATGAAGACGTCCTCCATTGCGCCTACGAGCCGCAGCAAGTACTTCTCCTGCAGGCTCCTGTCGCCGCCGATCACACAGCTTCCACTGGAGTCCAAACTCACGTATTTGTGAATCAGCTCTTGAGGAACACCCCAAGCTTTTGGGAGAAGTGCAGCAGGTAAACGGGGCAAAGGCAAGCCCTTGATGCCCACTAGGGGTAGATAGTGATTTCTGCCAGAGCTACTCCAGGCGATGCAGATGGGCTTGTTCAGAGTGCCATCTTTTCCTCGGCACTGCTCCTCTGGAACCAGGCCTGGCAAGAAGGTGGCGGAGTAATCGCCTGAGCTGCGCATACCGCTCAGTGAGTCCAACAGGATTATGGGTCTGTGCAGTACATTTGCCAGGCCAAAAATGTGAATATTCCTAAGACCCAATGGAACGCCTTCTGGAGGGATAAACAATGGGTCACACTCATTAATAATGTCTTCCCATTCTGCAGCATCTATAAAGTCCTGGAAAAGAGCTTTGTAGCGGTCTATGTTCTGTTTGAAATTGAGCTTCAGGTTTTCTCGAAGAGCATGCCAGAAGAGTTCACGTCCAACTAATGCCCTGGACACGGCATGGACCAGGCAGTGTCCGTCTCCGTCCACATGCACAGGAATAAGACACTCTCTATTTAAGTTTGCTTTCTTGATCTCCTCCAAAGTGTCATGCAGGTAGATCAGGCTTCCTGACCGGTCTCGTCCATACCCAACAGTGGACACATGCTCTTGCTCGATGAGAAATGCCCGGTCACCGAGAAGCGAGCAGTCGAAGATCTCTCCCTGGTTCATTTCCTTCAAGAGTTTGGCAGTGCCTGTCTGTTTGTCCATGCCATAGCGGGTGAGGACGGGAGACAGCAGCTTGCAGTGATAGTTGGACAGTCCCAACACTTTCACCAGCTCTGAACCCTTTTTAGGAGGGCCTGGCACACCCAGCAAAGCGTTTCTCAGCAAATTATGAAGCACTACATCTGGGTCAGTCACTTCCTCCACATTCGCGAGGTTCTTCTGTTCGTGTCTCTGGCCGCACTCAGTGCACTCGATGCTCATGGAGGTGTGTGCGGGGAAGAAGAGCTTCGCCTGGCACTGCGGGTCCGGGCACATCCCGCATAAAATGCGCCTGTCCTTCTGTTTCGAGCCCGGAATCAACGACATAGTCCAATCTAATATATCTTCTGGCGCAGCGGTTCACCAAATCATCGCTGTCTAATCAGTGACGGGAGATTGAAAAAAAAAACTGTCACCTCACGCAGTTTCTGTTTACCAGTAACACACACAACACGGAAGCGGTTCTGTAACACAGTGTGACGCTATGGGCAGCACAAAGCATGCTGGGAGATGAAGTTCTTAACCATCACAGGTCTTCTAACGAAATTATTTGTAAAAATAATAATTAAAATGTATTCTAATATTATACAAAATGTATTTATTTATTCATTTATTTATTTATGAAATACAATATTTGTCTACTACCGACTGGGAGGAATCATACGATAAAATAACAAAAGTGACTTTAACAAAACTACAATATCCACAATACAAAGAAGGTCAAAGGTTGTTTTGTGTTTTTATTGAGTTCAGCAATCTTTACATGGGCGTAAGAATAAATTGCAGCTTTTTAGACATAATACACTGTTTAATTCATTATTTCTTTATTTTCTCTGTAGTGGCGAGTGCTTAAAGTTCACAGGCCGGAAAAAAATAAAATAAAATGTTATGTTATGTTGCATAAGCTACAGCAAATAATATTGTTTATTATAATATGATCTTATAATCATTAATTAATTTATTGTCGAGTTGAGATAATTATCCTTTTATTTTATTTTTATTTATTTTTTGCCAAAAGAGACAACATCATGCTTGAACGTTATTTGTAAAAAAAAAAAAAAAAAAGAAACAAGTTGATAGGCTATTGTAGCAGTATTTTTGTTGAACAATGCAAATTCCAGTATATAAAAAAGTAAAACTAGTTATGCAATTAGCTTTACAATAAAGTTCTCTGGTTAATTTCAAAACAGTCTAAATTGCAATTTCCATTAAAAAATGCTATTAAACATAATGCATGATTTGCCATCTGGAGGAAACTTTCATAAAAAATGACAGAATTACTTGTCGCCTTTTAGGTAATTTCCAATAGATCAAATTTCCTTGAATTATGCAAAATGTTCATAAAGAGTATGATAAATAGTACATAAAATGCTAGCTGTAAATCGTCTAAAATGTATTATCCATTGCAGAATGCCATAATAAATCAAATAGAGTTTGTATCAGATAACGCCTTAGATTTAGTAAATAAACAACGCATTTTAGTCACTATTATTACCGTGCCTATTATCGATGTTATCTGATCAAATGGTTCTGTTGAAGTGGAATATCAGATGTATTCATATTCTCAGTCGTGCAGACAGATGATTAAACTGAGTTTCAGCACCAGAATGATTGATTGCAGTCACACCATCTGCGCTTCAGAGTAGCGCTGTCATCCTTTATGCGCTTCAAGTTCATTGCGCGTCTACTCGACGGTGAGTGGTAGATTATGATTCGAGCGTGTTCAAGGCAGTCTTCTTAAGTAAATCCTCCTTCGGTTGTCATATTTATTCATATTCATATTCACAGCCTTATATTTAAGTTTTCACCATTTAATTTGCTATAATTATGTTTTTTTTAAATGTATTTTTGGGTTCAAAGCTATATCCTTTTTTCTTTTTTTTTATGTGGAATGCCGCTAAGTGCCGCTAAATTAATGCATGCCGCTAAATTAATGCATAATTAGGATTATGTTCTGTCTTTCTACTTACAGTAAACATTATTCTAAATCAATTGTATCCATGGACTTATTAAAATCATTTTTTAAAGAATGACAGAATTCATTCACATTTTAAGTGTTATAAGTCAATGTTATCATTTAATATGTACCTGCTATTGGTGTAGGCTATTATATGAAGAAAATCAAAAAAGTGAGGGGGGACAATTATTAAAAAGGACAAAACCAAACAGTTTTTGATGTAATTTCACTGTTTCATAATTTAATAATTGCATGACAAAATAAAGTAACAATAAATGAATAAAATAAATAGTTTTTGTTGTACATGTCCACACATACCACTGTGGTGATTTTTATATAATTTTACTGTATAATTCTTTAATAAGTGCATGCCAAAATCATGGAAAATGCTAGCTTATTCATTATACATTCAAATTTTGAATATTCATAAAAAAATCTAAAAAAAATTTACAGCATTTTACACAAGTGCCTAAAACGGTTAACTTTACTGTAGTTTTGCAGGTGGGTTTCTTGAAGCATCTTGTAGACATTGGAAGTTGTATCTGGAAGACCAGATAAAATATTAAATTGGAATAGGCCATATAAATGTTTATTCAAATGAACATATAAATATTTGTAAACATTCACCTGGAAGTTATGACATGTTTATGTTGTGGGTTAAGACAGAGAACACAAGGCATGATGAGAATTACCAAAACCTTCATTAAGCCAAACATAGAGTGAAATACACCAAACCTCATGGTTATCCCAAAGCCAGACAAAAGTAAATAAAAGTCTACAGGATAGTTTGTATGTGGATATAGTGAGGTCAATAGCATTGGTCATGATTATAAAAAAATGTGTATAGTAAAGTAAGATGACAATCCCCACAATGGTACGTCACTACATACGATATGCGATTTTACTAAAGAAGACGGCGGCGCCGTGAACACGCGCGCACCTTAATCTACCACTCACCGTCGAGTAGACGCGCAATAAACTTTAAGCGCAGATAACGTGACCGTGCAAATGGTGTGACTGCAGTCTGCTCAGCCCCCTACACAGCGATCAGGTAAGGTCAAGGGTGTCAGATCTGCTCTACAGAACATTTAGTTGTGATTTTTATTTAATTTAATATAATAAAAAAATAGAGTTGCATGAATGAATTATTTAGTCATTTCCTTTCAATTTTTGCTTGGAAATGGCGAAATACTCGACTGGTTTTACCAGTAACTTCATACTCTTCCCTGTCTCTCCCTTTCTTTATCCTTTCCTTCATCAAGATATTTATATATCAAACACCAGCCTGTTCTATTTAAGTGTATTGTCACATTCATTAGCTATAACATCATGGCATTCAGCCTAATCTGTAATGCATCAGCAACTGCAGCTAACTTTAATGAAGCCCAAGTATATCAAACTGTTTTTTTCTATAACCTATATTTAGCATGAGTACATGCAAACATGTAACATAATAGCACTCCCACAGATACTCTCACACCACAATCAGGCGGTGTCATCTTGTACAGCATTTTATTTGAGATCCTTGGAGATTTATAACATCTTTAGTAGATTGAAACTTCTTAATTATTGCCCTGATGGTGGAAATGGGGATTTTCAATGCTTTAACTCTTTCCTCACAGCCACTTTCTACAAACCCGATTCCAAAAAAGTTGGGACATTGTACAAATTGTGAGTAAAAAGGAATGGAATAATTTACAAATTTCATAAATTTATATTTTATTCACAATAGAATATAACATATCAAATATTGAAAGTGAGACATTTTGAAATGTCATGCCAAATATTGGCTCATTTTAGATTTCATGAGAGCTACACATTCCAAAAAAGTTGGGACAGGTAGCAATAAGAGGTTGGAAAAGTTAAATGTACATAAAAGGAACCACTGGAGGACCAATTTGCTAAAAAGAGCCTCTCAGAGTGGTAGTGTCTCTCAGAAGTCAAGATAGGCAGAGTATCACCTATTCCCCCAATTCTACAGCAAAAAATAGTGGAGCAATATCAGAAAGGAGTTTCTCTGAGAAAAATTGCTCAACCTCAAAAGAGTTTGAAGTTATCATCATCTACAGTGCATAATATCATCCAAAGATTCAGAGAATATGGAACAATCTCTGTGTAAGGGTCATGATCTAGAAGCGCAGGCGTTGTCTCTGGGCCAAGGCTCATTTAAAATGGACTGTTACAAAGTGGAAAACTGTTTGTTCTGTGTTCAGACAAATCAAAATTTGAAGTTCTTTTTGGAAAACTGGGATGCCATGTCATCCGGACTGAAGAGGACAAGGACAAAACAAGTTGTCATCAGCGCTCAGTTCAGAAGCCTACATCTCTAATGGTATGGGGTTGCATGAGTGCATTTGGCATGGGCAGGCTAAACATCTGGAAAGGCACCATTAATGCGGAAAGGTATATCCAAGTTCTAGAACAACATATGCTCCCATCTAGATGTCGTCTCTTTCAGGGAAGACCTTGCATTTACCAACATTACAATGCCAGACCACATACTGCATCAATTACAACATCATGGCTGCGTAGAAGAAGGATCCGGGTACTGAAATGGCCAGCCTGCAGTCAAGATCTTTCACCCATAGAAAACATTTGGTGCATCATAAAGAGGAAGATGTGACAAAGTAGATCTAAGACGGTTGAGAAACTAGAAGCATGTATTAGACAAGAATAGGACAACATTCCTATTCCTAAACTTGAGCAACGTGTCTCCTCAGTTTCCAGACGTTTGCAGACTGTTATAAAAAGAAGAGGGGATGCCACACAGTGGTAAACATGGCCTTGGCCCAATTTTTTAGATGTGTCGATGCCATAAAATTTAAAATCAACTTATTTTCCCCTTAAAATTATACATTTTCTATGTTGTACATGTTGTATTCTGAATAAAATATTGAAATTTAAATTTTTCACATCATTGCATTCTGTTTTAATTTACAATTTGTACAGTGTCCCAACTTTTTTGGAATCGGGTTTGTATTTTGTTGAGCTCAAAAATCTTTTCTGTTTTGCACATCAGAACTATATTCTTTTGGTTTTACTCCTTGTGATGGATTATTAATGGAATTGGGTTTTTTTAGTTACTCATATTTATAATCCTGTGGAGCAGGAAGTCATGGCAGGACAGTTTAATTATCCTAGTCACCCTGGTGTGCTTGCTAAAAAAAGAAAAGAAATTCAATTTACATGGGAATATACTTCAGAGATATATTTTACTCATAAGAATTTTTAGGGGTGCCAATAGTTGTGGCCAACATGCATTGGAGAAAAGAGCTGGTAGTCTTAATTGGCCGCTTTCAATCACTATTTGATATTTATCCCGTTGCCTTACAACATAAACAAAAAATATACAAGTGAAAACAGTTTTATTGAGAAGTTGGCTGCATTAAAATGCAGTTCGTGAGCAGTATCAAATGTTTTTTGTTGTTGTTGTTTTTTTTTTGCAAGTGGAATGCATTATACATGGTTATTCACTGTTTATAAGGAAATGTCAGCTTTTTTGGCAGTAGCATGTGCACAGTACATTGTCTAATAATTGGTCTTCAGTGTTACTCTTTGAGAGAAAAGCCTATAGATAATGCAAAACTTTGCAAGCACAACCATGAACACATATAGTCATGCCCACAAATATTGGCACCCTTGGCAAATATGATCAAAAAAGGGTGTGAAAATTCATCTGCATTGTTAATCCTTTTGATTTTTTATTAAAAAAATTCACAAGAATGTATCCTTTCATTGGATAATAAGAATTTAAAACGGATGGGAAATATCATTATGAAATTAATGTTTTTCTCAAATACTCGTTGGACACAATTATTGGCACCCCTAGAAATTCTTATGAGTAAAATATCTCTGAAGTATATTCCCATTCATATTCACAATTTTGAGGACTCCAGCATGATTATAAACATGAATTATACAGCCATTGCTTCCTGTTTCACAGAAATATAAAGTGGAGGGAAAACAAAGCCCAAATACCCTTAATCATCCATCACAATCAGAAAAACCAAAGAATATATTTCTGATGTGCAACAAAAGATGATTGAGCTTCACAAATTGGTGAAGTGGCTTTAAGAAAAGAGCTAGAGCAGTGAAACTAAAAATGAGCTTTTTAGCAAAAAAAAAGTACTGTTACTTAAAATAAGTAACAGTGTTAAGGTCCAAAAATATGAAAGACATCATCAGAATAATCGATCTGCCATCAGTGGATCAACCGTAACTTTATGAAGTGATGAGAATACTTTTTGTACATGAAGAAAACAAAATTAACACATTTATTCAACAATTTTTCTCCTCTGTGTCTCTCCGCATCACCGTTGCACCATTTTGGAGAATACGAGCTGAACTCAAACGGCGTACACTCTACCTAAATACTTTTCATGTTTTTATGTTGGACTAATTTAAACTTCAATTACATCTTAGGCCATGTAGTTTTAATTTTTATTTATTTATTTGTTCAAGATTTCTATTGTATTAACAGCTCTGCATTAACTCTTGTATTAACAAAAAAGTGTCTGCTGTTTGTGGAGACTTTTTGAGTAGAAATGCATATTGCAATTTTGTTTTGTTGCAAATAAAACTCCTATAGTCCATAACTACTTCAGTTTTAAGTTATTTTAATATATGAATTCAGTTAAATCATCAAACATTTGTAATACTTGACAGTGACTTGCTTGACTCAAGTTATGACTTGAAATGCTTGACAAAATCAGTGACTTGACTTGACTTGATTTTATTTGAATTGACTTGATTTTAACAAAAATTGACCTGGTCTTGCTTGAGACTTGACGGTTAAGACTTGAGAGATACGTGACTTGCACATGTGTGACCTACTCTCACCTCTGATATTTACTGTATTAAAAGGTTACAGTATTGCTTCACTAAATGAAAGAGAGAGGGGAGAGAGAGGGGAGAGAGAGGTTGCTTCATCCACACAATACCAGACTATAAAAACGGACACCAAAGATTCTCTGCCTAATTTTTGCATTCATTACAGCAATACGACTACACTGGGAAATGGCCACTGCAGGAAAGGTACGTAAACTTGTCTTTTGGTCTCTGTTGCTTTTTTCTGTAGAGCAGTTGATGAATTTTTTATATGACTCCAGTCCCTCTATACATTTAAGCTTATTTCAGTTCATCTATTGATGAGGAACAGTTTACAGTGCAAAGTCATCTTAAAAATAAATTCTATCGGAACGATATAATGCTAACATTTGAATGAGACTCTCATAAGAATGTTATGAATGCTTTAAGCCATCCAGTATAACTTACACTTAGAAAATATAAGCCAAAAAACTCAAGAAAAATATGCAAGATAAATGTCTTGTTTCAAATGTGATGGCTTGAATATACTTCATTATTGCAATGCACAAATGATTTGCTGCACTTCTAATTGTAATGCAATATAGGGTGAATACTGGTAAAGTGGGACACTTTCTGATAATTTATATTCTGCATACTTTTTTATTATGATCCAAATGTCTTAGCTGCTCATATGATACTATTCTAAATAGCTTAGGAGCTCTACTATAATATAGACAATAAAAAAGAAAGAAACATTAAACACAGGATGGATGACTCTTCCTCAAACACACAATGACCCCAAAACACATTTTTCAAGGCGCTTATGTCAAACTGGGACACCTTTATTGGAAAACTGGGACACTTAAAACACATTCAGTTGTTATTCAAGTGTAGGCCTTATAAATGAAATACAGAATAACAATATAAACAACAATATAAACAACAACAATAATATAAACATAACTTTTTTTAAGAAGGGGTGCAGGTACTCGCACCCTTCATCCTATCCTCACTCCATTGGTTCAACTTTTGCCCTGGCTTCTGAACTAGCCTATTCTTTGCTTTCCTTATTTCCTTCCTCCCTGTCCTCTTTTCTGACATTGGATTCTGAAATATGTAAAAATATAACATTATTCATTCATGTTTATTTACTATTAGCTAGTAGAGATGATCGGGTCACGTGGCGCTATAGGGATCTGTCACATTTACAAGCACCAAAACGTTATTTATTGTTTGAATTTCGTAATAAAAGTGACAGAATCTAAGAGCTAAGATTTGTTTTTATATCATAAGTAACCCGCTCTATCTAGTCTGTCGGTCTCCGTGTCCTCCGTGTTTGCTTCACGATTTTTCTGTGCGTGAGAAAATGGATGTGTGGCGTGAGAGCGTGTGAAAAGTGTTAATTGCGTGTGTCTCACGGTGAATGCGTGAGAGCTGGCGTAGTTTAAGTCAGTCTTTGTTGAAATATCTAGCTAACTAACTAAATATATGAAGGGACATATAAAAAGGTAACTCTATTCCTCCATTAGAATGACTTGAATGGCTGTCCCAGTTTGCCAGTAATACCCTGTCCCAGTTTAACAAATATGCTATTGGCAAACTGGGACAGTGTCAAAATCACATAAAAAAACCCCAAGAAGATTAATATGAATGTGAGTTTAAAAAATTCTGATTCACCATTACTTCCTATAACCAAATATGTAACAATTACAAATGATTCATGAGTTGTTTTATTTTCACAACCTTAACATTATTTGCCTCAGAATGCTGTCATTTTACTTACCATCACAGTTCACTGCAAGGTTGTTAAATATGATGTGCCACACCCCGGAAGTGATGTCATAGCCACAGATTTTTTTTTTTTTATCACATACTTGCTACCGATGAGCTCAGTGTTGATTTTTAGTAAAAAAAAAAAAAAACATATCCATGTAAAGATATAAATTATTAAGCTTAACTGTCCCACTTTACCCATTGTCCCACTTTACCAGTATTCACCCTATATATATATATGTATTTGTGTGTGTGTGTGTGTGTATATATATATATATATATATATATATATATATATGCACTTTGGATGGGTTAAATGCAGGTCATGACTTCCCACGAATTTGGAGTATGGGTCACCATACTTGGCTGAATGTCACAAGCTATGTATATATATATATATATATATATATATATGTATATATAGTATGTTTTTTTCTGTTGTTTGAATTGGTCATTATGCCAGTTTACTGCCAAACGGGCTGCCCACTGCTGTGTGTGTGTGTGTGTGTGTGTGTGTGTGTATATATATATATATATATATATATATATATATGTATGCACTTTGGATGGGTTAAATGCAGGTCATGACTTCCCACGAATTTGGAGTATGGGTCACCATACTTGGCTGAATGTCACAAGCTATGTTAAGCCAAACAGCTGGACAACCTTCAACTATGGTTAAATCATGTAGATCACGTAGATCATGTAGATCACGTAGATCACGTAGATCATGCAACTGTGGTTATATAAACATCTATAGACTACTATTAAATAACGAAACTGAACCAAGTTCTTCTGTGTGCTAAAGGTGATTAAATGTCGGGCTGCTGTTGCCTGGGAGCCCAATAAGCCCCTGATAATGGAAGAAATAGAAGTCGCCCCACCTCAGGAAGGCGAAATACGAATTAAGGTGGGAAATGTCCCATGAAAGTTGTCAAATCGCACTGATAATGTTGTACACCATTATTGGTTAACATGTTTTTCTTGTTTATAAGGTTGTAGTCACAAGTGTTTGTCACACCGACCTTTATCACCTGTTTGAAGGGAAGGACAAACGGGGTTTTCCCACTGTCCTGGGACATGAGGGCGCTGGTGTGGTGGAGAGTGTGGGACCTGGAGTCACTGGTTTCAAAGCAGGTCACAAAATAAAACTAAATATTTATACGCATATGGACAGTTTACTCATAAATGAAAATTCCATCATCAATTACTCACACCCATGTCTTCTGAATTGAATCTTTTCATGAATCTTGTTATCTGGTTACCTAACTTTGTATTGTGTTTGTATTGGTTTGTTAATGAACAAAACACTATGTTGAAATAATTTATGTTTTCTGGTCAACAGGTGATAAGGTTATTCCAGTCTTCCTCTCTCAATGTGGAAATTGCAGGTTCTGCAAGTCTCCAAAAACAAACCTGTGTGACAGCAGTTGGTAAGAAATGCAAACAACAGATCAACTTTTCACATTATGTAACATTGGACCACAAAACCATACATGTTGCTCGCATGAATATAAAAAAATAAAAAATAAAAAATAATAATAATGCATTTAGCAGACGCTTATATCCAAAGTGACTTCAGTGCATTCAGGCTAACATATTTTACCTAACATGTAGCAAAAGCCAACAATTAATTGTATTTTTTAAGATTTTTGTAAAGATTTTTAGGATTTTAAGTAAAGATCATGATCCATGAAGATATTTGTAAATGTCCTACCATAAATATATAAAAACTTAATTTATGATTAGTAATATGCATTGTTAAGGACTTTGTTTTGACCACTTTAAAGGCAATTTTATCAATATTTTTGCACCTTCAGATTCCAGATTGGCAAATATTGTCCTATCCTAACAAACCATACATAAATGAAATAATTATTTATTTTTAAATTATAATAAATAATTATTGATGTATAAACTAAATTGTAAAAAAAAAAAAAAAAACCTCATGATTGATTTTGTGGTCCTGGGTCATTTATTTCATCCACAGGTCAACTAAATATCATGACACTATGTCTGATCCTTCAACGCGTCTCACTTGCCGTGGTCAGCCCATTCTGCAGTTCATGGGCACCAGTACCTTCTCTGAGTACACCGTCATCAATCAGATTGCTGTGGCCAAGATTGATGATAATGCCCCACTCGACCGCGTGTGTCTGCTCGGCTGCGGCATCACTACTGGTTATGGAGCTGCTGTCAACACAGCTGGGGTGTGTACAGATGTTGTGTGCACTCAAGCACTTAACTTGGACACTTAAGCCACACTTGAATGAAAGTTTTTGCTTCATATAACAAAACGTTGAATCAAGGGACATTCATTTTAAAGAAAGAGAGCACAAGGACACTTTAAGAAAAACATTTACGTGTACTAACATGTACTTAAAGTGTACTTACAGTGTATTTATCTAAGACAGTTCTGGTAACACAAGGTAACTACATGGGGTAGGGTTAGGTTTAGGGGTAGGTTCAGGGTTAGTACCTAGTTATTACATAGTTATTGTAATTACTATAATAAGTACATAGTATGTACATGAGGAATAGGACTGTAAAATAAAGTGCTACCATAATAATTCCTTAGATTTATATAGCACTTTTCTAGGTACTCAAAGTGCTTTACATTATCAGGGGGTATCTCCTGTTTTACCTATTTAACTAAATTAAATGTTAAAAGTTAATCTCAGCTGTGCTATACAACCAATAAATTAACAAAAAGTTAATACCGAGTAACTTACATTTTAAACAAGACTTAAACTTTAGACTTTAACTGTATTTCAATAATTTAAACACATTAAACACATTCCAATATCTACAGTGCTCTGATGTCAGTTAATGGTCACAAGACATGCAATTATACAAATGAAATATTAAATGTTTTAGTAGTTTTGTTTTATTTTGAATTATTTATTTTTATGATTTAATAAATTATTAGCTTATCATTAACTCACAA
This sequence comes from Carassius auratus, assembly GCF_003368295.1. Lineage (NCBI taxonomy): Eukaryota > Metazoa > Chordata > Actinopteri > Cypriniformes > Cyprinidae > Carassius > Carassius auratus. Next base: position 21,800,957 of record NC_039244.1, on the reverse strand, counting down.
ACCCCCTGCAGTTCACTCACTCGCAAACCCCAGTGTGTTTTATCAAATGAATCCGTGTAATCAAACTATTCGGTTGAGTGAATAATTCAATGGCTCAATTATAGAAGTTTCTCATTTCCCATTATAAAAGTCTCATTTCAAAGGCGGCGACCTCAGTAGGTTGCATTTTTTTGGACTCATATGTAATTGAAGCTGTTCCATTTCAGAAAAGCAACCATTATATATATATATATATATATATATATATATATATATATATATATATATATATATATATATATATATATATATATAAAATGGTATGCATATTGTGTACCATATGGTTCACGGGCAAATTCCAAATGGAAGTGATCATCCCTATCACCTTGGAGTGGAGACTAGTTTGGAGTGAACAGGGCAAGTGTGTGCCATTATGTAGTCGTTTGGAATGTACTTGGCAAAGGGAGTGACAATGTCCTCATTATTTTCAGCTGGCATGTTCCTGTGACAACGCAGCAGGGTTGCCAGGTTTTCACAACAAAACCCACCCTAATGCTACATGACTAGCCGAATGCGAGTTGAGGTGGTCCCCTGATAAAAATTGCATTCCGGGGGATAAAAACACTATTTTTGGCGGGTTCCCCTGGTAGAATTCCCATTACAGGTGCTTAATATCATGTTATTGCGGATGTTTCAACCTGCAGCAACAGTGTTAAAGTAGCCCTAATCTGCAGGAAAAACCACACACTTGGCAACGCTGCAAAACAGCACTTCCGTAATGGACACCGGCATAAAAAATATACATTTTATATTTTAAAATGTTTATACATATTAGTTTGAATATATTAGCATATTTTAAAAAAACTTTTCAACATATAAAATGTATGTTTATTTGCAACAGTTATGATAACAACAATAAAAAGACCTTTATGTTGCGTTGTCACTGGAACATGCCAGCTGAAAATAACTAGGCTATTGTCGCTCCCTCTGCCAAGTGGCTTCCAAACGACTACATAATGGCACACACTTGCCCATCTCACTCCAAACTAGTCTCCACTCCAAGGTGATAGGGATGATCACTTCCATTTGGAATTTGCCCGTGAACCGTTCGGTACACGATACGCATACCTTTACACTCCTGTAAATGTGAGCCAAAATCATCACAATTAAAAGAACCAAAGACTCAAACTACTTCAGTCTGTGTACACTGAAATTATTTAATACACGAGTTTCACAATTTGAGTTGAATTACTGAAATAAATACATTTTTCCACGACATTCTAATTTATTGAGATGCACCTGTATATTAATGTATATATTTGTGTAAGATGTTTACACAAGTAATTTGCTTGTGTTTGTGTGAAGGTCACTCCAGGCTCAACCTGTGCAGTGTTTGGAATGGGTGCAGTAGGTCTGGCTGCAGTCATGGGCTGTAAAAACGCCGGAGCCTCCCGCATCTTCGCTGTGGATATTAATGAGCAGAAGTTTGAGAAGGCAAAGGTCTTTGGTGCCACTGATTTTCTGAATCCGAAGGCATATGATAAACCCATCTCTGAAGTCCTTGCAGAACTTACCAATGGAGGAGTGGATTACTCACTTGAGTGTGTGGGCAACACTGAAGTAATGGTAAGACCTGCCTGACACATTTTTGAAAGGTGCATTTATTTTCTAACTTATTTAAAAGCTTTCAGTATGTGACGTGTGTGAATTAATGCCTCTTTGACCTCAGAGAACTGCGCTGGAGTCATGTGTTAAAGGTTGGGGTGTGAGTGTTTTAGTTGGCTGGACTGATGTGAAGGACTTCTCTGCAAGGCCAATACAGCTCTTATCTGGGAAAACCTGGAAAGGATCTTTGTTTGGAGGTAATCAAGCTGTCAGTTAATGCTTTCTATGGCTTTCAGAGAAAGAACTTGAGTACATGCTTGTGCATAAAGTACATTTATTTATTTTTATGCAAAGGTTATAAAAGCAAGGACTCTGTTCCAAACCTGGTTTGCGACTACATGAACGGCAAAATAAAGCTTGACGAGTTCATAACGCACAAAATGACTATTGAGCAGGTCAACGATGCCATCAACCTCATGAAGACTGGAGAGTGGTATATTTGTTACTCACATCTTTCTGTTTTTGAGTTTAATTTGAGTAGAAAATAAAGTCCTAATCTTTGTTTCCCACTTTACAGCATTCGATGCGTCCTGAATATATCCAAATGAGAAGCAAATCATCTTCACCCAAGCAGTTTCTAGGCCAGCTTATGCACTTCACCTTCTTTGCAGTATTTGAGTAACAGCTGGATGCATTCAAGGACTTTAATAGCATATTCCAGCCCTCTGCTTTAACTAAACATTAATGTTTAACATAAAAAAAACTGTTATATTCATCTGCAAGGCAAAATGCTTCTGAAAAGTTTAAGAAAATGCCATCTGTGCCAAATAAAAAGAGAGACCAGCATGTAAATCATGTCGTGTGTTTTTGTATAACCAATTTATGATGCTGTCAACATAGTTTATTTCTCTTTTCTGAGCCAGATTATCCAGTCTTGCTTACATAACCATAATGGGAATGTTGAGAAGCACCAGAAAATATGCAGCTGCAGCTTGAAACCAAACACTACGTTTACATGCACCCAAATAATCCGTTTGTAATCAGATTGACTGCTCAATCAGATAGAAAAACGTTCATAAACAAACTTTAATCAATCCGATTGAGCTCGATCCGAATGAAATTTCGATTGGATTGAAGGGGGTGCTTTATTCCTCTTCCAATACGATTGAGAGTGCATGTAAACACTCGATCGTAATGAACCACGAAACTAAAAGGACTGCACATGTGCAAGGACGCAGAAATAACTTAATTCCATATGACGAACGGAAGGAGCGGCTCTTCCCTTTGAATAAAGCAGGGACGTAGCTTTCTTTTCAGAAGTGAGGGGGACAGACAGAAATTATATATATATAATATAAAACATTACAATAGAACATTTCTGTAATCTATATAGCCTACCAGTCAACAGTTTTTGAACAGTAAGATGTTTTATGTTTTTAAAGAAGTCTCTTCTGTTCACCAAACCTGCATTTATTTGATCCAAAGTACAGCAAAAGTATTAATATTGTGAAATATTTGTACTATTTAAAAAAACTATTTTCTATTTGAATATATTTAAAAATATAATTTATTCCTGTGATCAAAGGAGAATTTTCAGCATCATCACTCCAGTCTTTAGTGTCACATCCTTAAGAAATCAAATCATTCTAAAATGCTGATTTGCTGATTATTAATATTTGATTTAGCAGGCTCTAAAATCTCAATAAATTATATTTTGAAATATATTCAAATAGAAAACAGTTTTAAATAGTCTAGTAAAAATATTTCACAATTTTACTGTTTTGCTGTACTTTGGATCAAATAAATGCAGGTTTGGTGAACAGAAGAGACTTGAATGTTTGTGGATACTATAGGCAACTTTATTTTTTCTCTAATTTCAAGCTTTTAATTGGCTTAGAAATCTATAACTGCTGGACAATAAATCTATGTCAATTAGCAATGCATTGTTCATATACTACTTTATATATCACCTGCTGGAGATGACTTGGTGAACCATATATTGTCACAATCTAATGTTAAATGTCTTCGTGTTTCCAAAAGTTTCTGTTTTTCTGTGAAAACAACTGTTTTCATACAGTGATAGCTGATAGATTAATCTACGTTAATACTTTAATTCAGCTCATCACTAATAAAAAAAACCATGAGCGAAAATTTCATCTAAATCTTGGAGGGGACAATAAACATACAATTTCTCACGAGCAAGTTTTGAAGGGGACACCATTAAAACAGGCAAAATTGTACTTAAGGATATGTGTACAGAGAGGAAAACGTTACTACTATTGCATGGAGACCGTTCCATTATCTTTCTTCTCAAAGTTTCTTTCTGGTTCATTAAAAAAAGCTGACTAAATTGACCAAAACATTCTTTGAAACATTTTTGTTGTTGCAATGTTTTTGAAGTTGTTTACACAATCAAGCCACCAAAATACAATGGAATTTGAACTTAACTTCAACTTTTATTTATTTATATAGCACATTTTATAGCAATGGTGTTGCTTCACAGTTATAATTAAAACGTGCTTATATAAAAACATTTGCCCTGCCTATCAAAATGAAGGCATAAACACTCTTAGACATACACTCTCACACAACTGTATAGTGAGATCCTTATAGACGTGAAAGAGAGGGGGGGAAAATATTATTTATTACGTCAATGACTGATTGTTCAAAAAGTGGATTAATTCAGTTAGGAAACACCCCCTCAGTGTGTTTCTCAAAGACACAATTAGTGCAGGAGACGTTCAAACTAATGGCACCTAATTTATCTATGATGGTTGGTTGATATACCAGAAGGGAGGCTACCCTCCTCTATGATGTTACTTTTCTCAGCACTCCTCCTCAGCACTGAAGGTGAACACTCGATGCTGATTGGTTCACCTGGCCTCCCCTTCCCCTTCACTTAGCGGTTGTAATAACATCAGCAGAATTTGCACATTCGCGATAGAAAAGCGGACCTTTCATGCAACGTTAATGGTATTACAACTGTAAAATTACAAACAAAAATGTATACATTCTGAGACATGAACTGAAATGAATGGTGAAGTTAATTAACACTAAATCTTCCTCATTATTTGGGGGAATTGTACCCCCCCTGCCTTACCCGAGGAGCCGCCACTGTGTGTGTGTGTGTGTGTGTGTCGGTGGTGGTGAGGTAAAAGAGGAGCAGGCAGTGGACCAAAGCACTGTGAGGCAAAGCAACTCGAGATGTTTTAAACTTTCTTTTTTTGTTGTTGCTCCATTTGCATTTGTATTGTTTTACTACTTACACAGTTAGTTTAACCATATATCATTATATTATTTACAATACACATATTTCAATTATATTTTAGGGGGTGACAAACATCAAACATCCGGACCCCACCGACTGGCTGCTTTTCTGCTTTTTTGCTTTCCCACATTATTATTTTGTGTCTGTTCTGATTGGGTGGGCCAGCTGTCAGTCTGAGTGGGCCAGTGCCACCCTGGCCCTTATGTAGCCTCACCCCTGCTGCAAACCCCACTGGCTCCTCCTGTGAGATACTAGTTATCTTTTCCACCATAAATGGTACAGAGACTGGACCTGTTCTCTCATTGGAGAATGCGGTGTATGGAAAGCCTTTTTAACATTTAATCTATAAGCTGTACTAGTGTCTTTTTTCAGGTTATTAGTGATTATTTTTTAGATACTAGTCCCCTTTCCATTAAGTACTAGTACTTATTCATTAACTACTAGTGCTTATTTTTTAGTTACTAGTGCTTATTCTTTAGGCACTAGTGCCTTTTGTAAAGATTCTAGTACTTATTCATTAGATACTAGTACTTAATCATTAGATACTAGTGCTTATTCATTAGATACCAGTGCTTATTTATTAGATACTAGTACTTATTCATTAGATACTAGTACTTATTTATTAGGTACTAGTATTTAATTATTAGACACTAGTACTTATTCATTAGATACTAGTGCTTAATTCAATAGTGACTAGTAACTTTTATATTGTTACTAGTAACAAATTCAAAATTTTTGTTATTGAATTCTATGGGGATCCGTCATTGAGATATCAACTATTGAGCTTTGACTAGTATGTATTCCACTAGTGCCTAGTACTTAATTTTTATGTACTAGTAGTTATTCATTAGTACTAGTATGTATTTTTTAGATACTAGTACTCATTCATTAGATTCTAGTACCTATTAAATAGACATTATATTAGACATTAGATAGATTATTTTATGGTTGGAAGATCCAAACATGGTCCATTATAAGATTTCTAACAGTCAGTCACTTATTAATTTTTTATATGTTAGTAGTTAATATAAACAAAGATGCCATGTATCTAAACAAGATATCCAGGACCTCCAGCAGAAATATAGGCCCACAACATAAATACAGCAGTATATTTAATTGTACACATGGGTTTCTTTTTATCTCTGTGTTCACCAAACCCATCTTGAGTGTTTGCTGCTAAACAGCTCATTTTTTAGTTTCATCTGACCATAGAAGCCAGTCCCATTTGAAGTTCCAGTCGTGTCTCATAAATGAATATTCTTTAGTTTGTTTTTGGATGAGCTAGGAGATTTTTTCTTGTAACCCTCCTAAACAACATGTGGTGATGTAAGTGCTGTTTGACAATTTTTTTTTAAGGTTTTCTGAGCCCCGAGACTCAAATATTTTCTGCAATTCACCAGCTGTGGTCCTTGGAGAGTCTTTAGCTACTCAAACTCTCCTTCTCACCACACATTAGGACAATATAGACACACGTCCTCTTCCATGCAGATTCATAACATTTTCTGTTGATTGTAAATTCTTAATTATTGCCCTGATGATTGAAATGGGAATTTTCACTGCTCTAGCTCAACTTCGTCACCTTCAAAATAAATAAGCATTGTACACTAGGCTATATATGGTAGGCTAAAAATAGAAAATCAGTTTCTGGTAAATTTTGGCACAAAAAAAAATACTGTATCTTCATATGTAAAACAGTGTGCTAGTTTGTCATTAAGATGCTCTTTTAAAACATCTATCATTATATACATTTGTAATATATATTTATCTTAAATTTATTTTATCTATTGTAAGTCGCTTTGAATGAAAGCTTCTGTCTGCCAAATGATTATTTAAATATTAGGGTGGAACAGTTCAACTTTCTCACAGTTCAGTTTGTTTCACGGTTTTAGAGTCACGGTTTCGGTATAGTTGTATATGCTATGTTTATGGAAAAAACTATACTTTCAAAAAATATATATTATCATATTATTAAGAATATTCTAAATACAAGCAACAGCACAAATACATACAATAGAGAAAAGATACAAATAAATAACTGACTTTCAGGTTTGTTTTTGGTAGGTCTTGTATTAGTTTTTAGGTACAGAAATTAAAGTAATCAAATGTAAAACAGCATTGCATTTTGGACTATAATTTAAAGATTATTCTTTAAGTAAAAAAAAGCTTTTTAATCAAGAGCAGGGATTGATTTCTCGGTTGTTGCTGTTCGATTAATATAAAGACTGTCACTTTAAGAGAATGTACTGATCCAGTGTTCATACTAGTATTGAACAAGGAGTGAATGATTTGTAGAGGTTTTTTTCATCGCTGTTGTTTGTAATGTCTGGGAATCCAAAATGCGGATGCATCAACAGAAACATATATTATCTGAACCCTGTTTGTTTTATGTGTTATTTATTTAAACCATATTACAGATGCTTTGTGAGATTTAAGTTGGACAGCGGTCCCAGCGCGTCGAACCGTGTGTGGTGAACTGAACAGTTCGTTTTTTTTCAGTGAACCATAGTAAATATAAATGTAATTCTGACCGATCTGCTCCCTTACTGGCGAAAATGGCTGGGATTTTGCAGCAACTTGCTGCGTCTGTGGTCAGGGCTTTTCTCCTTTCCCTCTCTGCTCCCCCTTTGCGCTCCATTTTTTGCGCGATTTTCTAAGATAAAGCCTGCCTCTGGATATAGCCAATTAGGCAGTGTTTCGCTGATGTTTGGTCATGTGGTGGGTTCATATCACTCCGCGATCGCCTGATTCGTAGATTCATAAGACCTTCAATTAATTCGCAGTTGCATAACAATGGCCAGTCCGCCCCTGCTAGTACCTAAAGAATAAGTACTAGTACTTAATGGAAAAGATACTAGTGTCTTAAAAATAAGTACTAGTAACATGGAAAAATATACTAGTACAGCTTATAGATTAAATGTTACAAAGGCTTGCCATATGCGGTGCTTACACGAAAGTGAAACTAAAAGGGAAACTACACAGGCTCGGATCGGTCACTGAAATCGATCGTTTACCATCAAGCCTATGCTAAAAAAACAACCTCATCGTTGTGGTTAATAAGACTTGAGATTCCGTTCAGTGCACACCGAGAAGCATCGCGGAGAGAGAGAGAGAGAGAGAGAGAGAGAGAGAGAGAGCCTTGTGACCATCTGTACCTACTCTAAAGTCGATACATTTTAAATTTAGGGTTACGTAAGTGAACTTTATTTTATTAATTTCTTTGGTATTTTATTGAAAATAAATGTAGGGCATCCATTCAATGTTTTCAAATCAAATATACATTTTGTTTACAGTCTGGTTTTTAAGGACTTGTATAGGTAGCCTAATTATATTCCCATTTAATTAGTATTTAAGGTTTATTTTAACTTTGAATTACACACTCTAATTATGTGAGTACCCTTTCTGAAAGAGTGTGCTTACTCTGAAATTTATGGACCCGGGTAAACCTAACAGTAACACATTCAATCTCAGGATGTTTGTTGTGCCATTCTGTTGTGCATCTGAATCGCATGATGTTGTTGACAAAGGCGATGCTATGCTGAAGGCCACTCCCTGTCTGCACTCTGCAGACTTTTGTCTTACTGCTAGACATGTTAACGTCACAATGTCTGGTAATGTGTTTTTACAAATCAATTCAGGCTTTACTTTCACCACAAGAAGAATAGTGTCCTTCCAATTGGTCCTCATAGCAGCTGAAAAAACAAACTTTTATTTTTACTTTAGAATTTTATTCAAATTCTGAATAAATTATATGTAGCCTAAAGTTTGCTTCCTTTATAATCTCTAAACAGCTGTAACTAACTTCACTTCATCACGATTTCACAAAGTTTTGTTATTGAAGCTTCAACTTCATCTTCAACTGCATGCACAATGAGTCTCTTTACTTTGTGTATGTTACAATGAGAGGACTTGCGTGTATGCAAAACTCTGTTAAAAAAAATCCAGTGTTTGAACAGCAAGTGAATTCAGATTAATTTGACCGCAGTGGCCAGTCAGAGGTGTTGTAATGATTCCACTGAAGGGGAGCTAGTGAGAACCCAAGTGCAGTTTATTTATAGAAGTGAAATCCAAAACATCCAAAACATTAATCCAAACAAGAAATAAAGACTTGACTAGACTTTTTTTGTTCATATATATTTTTTTACATTATTCTATTTGCAGTAACCATATAGTTGATTTTTCCTTTAGCAAACAGGAAGAGCTACAAAGAGCTAGCATGTCTAAAGCCAGATTAATGCCTTCGCCAATATGTTTGGTGGAGAATGTGAACGGATCACTCAGCACCTGTAAGGATGCCATTCAGTTCCTGTGTAGGATCCATGAGCCGGTGGTGGTGGTGTCTGTGGTGGGACTCTATCGTACGGGGAAGTCCTATCTTATGAACGCCTGGCGGGACAACAGTCAGGTGTGAGAACGTCGAGAATATCATCTTAATACATATCAGCTACATGCTAATTATAATAATAAAAAGATGGTTGTCTCATGCAGGCTTTGATCTTGGCAATACTATTGAGGTCGAAGACCAAAGGCATCTGGATGTGGTGTGTCCCACACCCCTATAAAGAAGGACACACTCTGGTACTGCTGGATACAGAGGGACTTGGGGACGTGGCCAAAGTGAGGACAAGAATAAAGCTGTAGAAGTAATAGTCTTGTTGATATATTTTGTGGATGAATAGATCTGAAGACACTCTGTGTTTCAGGGAGACTCTAAGAATGACAGCTGGATCTTCTGTCTGGCTGTTCTGCTCAGCAGCACATTGGTGTACAACAGCCGTGGCACCATCGATAACACTGCAGTGGAGAAGCTGCAGTATCCTGCCACACAAACCACTTCCTCTTTCACATACAGTGCAGTCCATAAGTATTGGAACAGTAAAGACAAAATCACTTTCTCTGCTGTGGAGTCAAGACATTTGCAAATATGATAAAAAGATGAATATGTGACAAAACTGCAAATGTCACATTTTATTATTAGGTCTTTCGACATATACATGTTTTACCAAATAAAAAGTTCAGCACTTTTAGAGGTCATCGCACTATTTGATGTGAGCATAAATATTGGAACAGTTCAATAATAATCAGGCAGATGTAAAAGATTAAAAGCTAATATTTAGTTGCAGATCCCTTGCATGCAATCAGAGCAGTGAGTCTGCAACCCATAGACCTCACCAGACTCTTGGTCTTATTCTTTGAAATGCTTTTCCCCAGCCTTTAATGCAGCCAATTCCAACTGTTGCTTGTTTTGGGGAGTTCCTGTCTTTAGTCTCCTCTTCAGCTGGTGAAATTAATGTTCAATTGGATTTAAATCTGGAGATTTATTTGGGCAATCTAAGACTTTTCATTTCTTTGCCCTGATAAAGTCCTTGACTGAACTGGCAAA